>NC_089264.1:23310232-23610232 GCF_963930625.1 Muntiacus reevesi | reverse complement strand
TTTGGCAGAGATGCACACTAAATCTTTACACAGCAAATTCCTAAAGCAGTTTGAGCAGGAAGGTTCAATCATACTAAATTTGTAAACTTTTAGGATTTCAGGGCTCTGATGTAGGATTTAATGCTACTTATAAGGAAGAGGCAGATGTCCTAAGGGCTTCACTGGTGGCTCAGTGGCAAAAAAAATCCACCTACAATGCAGAAGACCCTAGTTTGATCCTGGGTTGGGAAAATCCCCTGAAGAAGGAGATGGTAACCCACTCCAGTGTTCTTGCCTGGAGAATCCCATGGACAGAGGAGCCTGGCGGGCTACAGACCATGGGGTCACAAAAAGTCAGACATGACTGCATGATTAAGCACACATCAATATCTTAATGTCATTTCTCCTTTAAAACTTCCTCTTCTTCTGTTCAAAGATGCCAGGCACCTCTGAGAAGTAGTAAGCTTAGTTGGAAAACCTGAACTTAACATCTGAAAGAACCAGATTCACATTTCCTTCAAGTCATTTACTAGCTTTGTGACCTTTGGCCACATCTTAATCTATCTGAGTCATATAAAATACAGTCAATAACTCCTGTTTTATTGGATGAATGTAAGGGAAAAAATGAGTTTATGTTGCTTGGTTTTTATATATAGCAGGAGCTAAGTAAACGGTAGCTGTTTATTTACCACATTTTTGGGTAAAATTTTAGTATTTCACATGGGGGATTCTCTACAGTAGATGATGTTTTAGTTGACCAAACAAAAAAAAGCTTATTGTAATTTATAGCAGGCTTTATAAACAAAAGGGCTTCCCTGGTGGCTCAGCTGGTAAAGAATCCGCCTGCAATGTGGGAGACCTGGGCTCAATCACTGGGTTGGGAAGATCCACTGGAGAAGGGAACAGCTAGCTACCCACTCCAGTATTCTGGCCTGGAGAATTCCATGGACTGTATCATCCATGGGGTTGCAAAGAGTCAGACATGACAGAGCAACTTTCACTTTCATAAAGAAAGCATTTTAGAGCCATTTAGTTGTTCTTAAAGGTACTAATTGTTATTAGTAATATTTACCCTAGTCACTAAATAAAGGCTATTTAACACAACACATTATGATTTTGTGTTCTATATCTGTAGACGAACATGGTTATTCTTTCTAGAGCCATTCAGAGTCGTTGTCACATTTGGTAGCAGCATTGTGCATATTTTGTAATAACCTTGAGTTTTTAGTTTGGGGAAGGAGGAAGATGAGAGCAAAGTAGTTGGGAATCACTTGAAAATGAACAAAGTCTGGATAACTTAGGATTCCTAAAGGACAGAATGACTGAATTCTTTTAAAGGTTGGTATGTAGGCTGTCATCTTTGAGATTGCATCCAAGTACTGCATTTCGGACTCTTTTGTTGACCATGATGGCTACTCCATTTCTTCTAAGGGATTCCTGCCCACAGTAGTAGATAGAATGGTCATCTGAGTTAAATTCACCCATTCCAGTCCATTTTAGTTCTCTGAGTCCTAGAATGTCGACATTCACTCTTGCCATCTCCTGTTTGACCACTTCCAATTTGCCTTGATTCATGGACCTAACATTCCAGGTTCCTGTACAATATTGCTCTTTACAGTATCAAACCTTGGTTCTATCACCAGTCATATCCACAACGGGGTATTGTTTTTGCTTTGGCTCCATCCCTTCATTCTTTCTGGAGTTATTTCTCCACTGATCTCCAGTAGCATATTGGGCACCTACAGACCTGGGGAGTTCATCTTTCAGTATCCTATCACTTTGCCTTTTCATGCTGTTCACGGGGTTCTTAAGGCGAGAATGCTGAAGTGGTTTACCATTCTCTTCTCCAGTGGACCACATTCTGTCAGAACTCTCCACCATGACCCGACCATCTTGGGTGGCCCCACATGGCATGGTTTAGTTTCATTGAGTTAGATAAGACTGTGGTCTGTGTGATCAGATTATCATGGTCAACAAAAGAGTCCAAAATGCAGTACTTGGATGCAATCTCAAAAATGACAGAATGATCTCTGTTCGTTTCCAAGGCAAACCACCCAATATCACAGTAATCCAAGCCTATGCCCCAACCAGTAATACTGAAGAAGCTGAAGTTGAACAATTCTATCAAGATCTACAAGACCTTTTAGAAATAATACCCAAAAAAGGTGTCCTTTTCATTATAGGGGACTAGAATGCAAAAGTAGGAAGTCAAGAAACACCTGGAGTAACAGGCAAATTTGGCCTTGGAGTACAGAATTAAGCAGGGCAAAGGCTAATAGAGTTTTGCCAAGAGAACACACTGGTCATAGCAAACACCCTCTTCCAACAACACAAGAGAAGACTCTACACATGGACATCACCAGATGGTCAACACCGAAATCAGATTGATTATATTCTTTGCAGTAAAAGATGGAGAAGCTCTATACAGTCAGCAAAAACAAGACCAGGAGCTGACTGTGGCTCAGAGCATGAACTCTTTATTGCCAAATTCAGACTTAAACTGAAGGAAATAGGGAAAACCACTAGATCATTCAAGTATGACCTAAATCAAATCACTTATGACTATACAGTGGAAGTGAGAAATAGATTTAAGGGACCAGATTTGATAGACAGAGTGCCTGATGAACTATGGGCGGAGGTTCGTGACATTGTACAGGAGACAGGGATCAAGACCATTCCCACGGAAAAGAAATGTAAAAAGCAAAATTGTTGTCTGAGGAGGCCTTACAAATAGCTGTGAAAAGAAGAAAAGCAAAAAGCAAAAGAGAAAAGGAAAGATATTCCCATTTGAATGCAGAGTTCCAAAGACTAGCAAGGAGAGATAATAAAGCCTTCCTCAGCGATCAATGCAAAGAAATAGAGGAAAACACAGAATAGGAAAGATTAGAGATCTCTTCAAGAAAATTAGAGATACCAAGGGAACATTTCATGCAAAGATGGGTTCAAATAAGGATAGAAATGGTATGGACCTGACAGAAGCAGAAGATATTAAGAAGAGGTGGCAAGAATACACAGAAGAACTGTACAAAAAAGATCTTCATGATCTAGGTAATCACGATGGTGTGAGCACTCACCTAGAGCCAGACATCCTGGAATGTGAAGTGTGCCTTAGAAAGCATCACTATGAACAAAGCTAGTGGAGGTGATGGAATTCCAGTTGAGCTATTTCAAATCCTAAAGGATGATGCTGTGAAAGTGCTGCACGCAATATGCCAGCAAATTTGGAAAACTCAGCAGTGGCCACAGGACTCAAAAAGGTCAGTTTTCATTCCAATCCCAAAGAAAGGCAATCCCAAAGAATGCTCAAACTACTGAACAATTGCACTCATCTCACATGCTAGTAAAGTAATGCTCAAAATTCTCCAAGCCAGGCTTCAGCAATACATGAACCATGAACTCCCAGATGTTCAAGCTAGTTTTAGAAAAGGCAGAGGAACGAGAGATCAAACTGCCAAAATCCACTGGATCATCAAAAAAGCAAGAGAGCTCCAGAAAAATGTATATTTCTGCTTTATTGACTATGCCAAAGCCTTTGACTGTGTGGATCACAGTAAACTGTAGAAAATTCTGAAAGAGATGGGAATACCAGACCATCTGACCTGCCTCTTGAGAAACCCATATGCAGGTCAGGAAAGCAACAGTTAGAACTGGACATGGAACAACAGACTGGTTCCAAATAGGAAAAGGAGTACGTCAAGGCTATATATTGTCACCCTGCTTATTTAACTTATATTCAGAGTACATCATGAGAAATGCTGGGCTAGATGAAGCACAAGCTGGGATCAAGACTGCTGGGAGAAATATCAATAACCTCAGATATGCAGATGACACCATCCTTATGGAAGAAAGTGAAGAGAAACTAAACAGTCTCTTGATGAAAGTGAAAGAGGAGAGTGAAAAAGTTGGCTTAAAGCTCAGCATTCAGAAAACTAAGATCATGGCATCTGATCCCATCACTTCATGTGAAATAGATGGGGAAACAGTGGAAACAGTGACAGACTTTAGTTTTTGGGCTCCCAAATCACTGCAGATGGTGATTGTAGCCATGAAATTAAAAGACACTTACTGCTTGGAAGGAAAATTATGACCAACCTAGATAGCACATTAAAAAGCAGAGACATTACTTTGCCAACAAAAGTCTGTCTAGTCGAAGCAATGGTTTTTCCAATGGTCATGTATGGATGTGAGAGTTGGACTATAAAGAAAACTGAGCATCAAAGAATTGATACTTTCGAATTATGGTGTTGGAGACGACTCTTGAGAGTCCCTTGAACTGCAAGGAGATCCAACCAGTCCATCCTAAAGCAGATCAGTCTTGGGTGTCCACTGGAAGGACTGATGCTGAAGCTGAAACTCCAATACTTTGTCCACCTCATGTGAAGAGTTGACTCATTGGAAAAGACCCTGATGCTGGGAGGGATTGGGGGCAGGAGGAGAAGGGGACGACAGAGGATGAGATGGCTGGATGGCATCACCGACTTGATGGACATGTGTTTGAGTAAACTCTGAGAGTTTGTGATGGACAGGGAGGCCTGACATGCTGCAATTCATGGAATCACAAAGAATCGGACATGACTGAGCAACTGAACTGACTGACTGACGTAGGCTATTGAGGGACATTTGTCAAGACAAGAACCAATGTGAGGTTCATTGCACAGAGGAGGAAAATGGTAGGGGTGGGAGTAGTAAAGTTTTATTTTGACTTCAGTTGGTCAGGCTGTGGGAGGGTGAACAGATTGAAAACCCAGTTTTCTTATTGACTGAAAAGCTGAAAGAAATTACATGAAAATGAGAAAAGACACTTCAGGTCATTCTGCTCTGTGTGAAGTGGAAACTTTAGAGACATAATGCTTGTCTGCAAGAATGAACTTTAATTAAGCCTGGACTGTTTGTGAGAGAGAGAGAGAGAGAGAGAGAGAGAGAGTGTGTGTGTGTGTGTGTGTGTGTGTGTGTGCGCGTGCGTGTTATTTTTTCCCTGAGGCATTCCTCTTTACAGGCATGACAGTCCATCTGAGTTATTTTTTTATTGGATTTTGTATAATTTCCCCCACTCACTTCAGCAATGGTGTTATTGATGTAGTGGCTTTGGTTTCTAAGAGTCCTTTCTGGCTTCTGTCATGACCTCACTGGCATTTCATTCACGCACAGGAAGCCAGAGGAGAACTCCTGTTTTATAGGCAAAATGTCTGCAAAGCGGAGAGCGCTCAGCTTTCAGCACGATGGCTGATAATCTCAATTTTCTGGTATGAAAACATAAAACGTATCCATTATTTTTGTCAAAACTGTGTGGTAAAACTAAAGCCTCATATTTGGTTTTGTTCAGTTACAAGTGTTTTAACAGGAAGCCGAAAGGAGCAAGACGGGCAGGGGGCAGGGGGTCACAGCTTTTCTGGAACAGAGCCCTGTTGGGACTTTGGAAGCATGGGGGTGGCTCTGCCACACCACTACAGTGTATGTTTTTGCTCCAGAGGGAGCAACACAGAACAATCACATCCTGGAAAAGATGCAAAGGCCCCGGTGAAAAAGCATTCTTAGGAACCAAATGAGGGGAGAAAAAGTTAGGTTAAGGAAGCTGGGAGAACCAGCCAGCCGAACTGGTCTGGAAGGGTTTGGAGATGAAGAACTAATCCCTCTGGTGGCTTCTATGCTTTCAGCACACTGGGGAGGAAAAATTGCTTTTCGAAAGAACTGGGAGAAAGGATCAAAATCACTTAGTGAGCCCCAACTCTGGTTTTGAATATGTCACCAACAAACTCACTATATGACTCGGGACTTATAGTTCACCTCTGAGAGGAGGGAGTCTGATAGAATGATCATTGGTGACCTCAGGCATTTTGGTTGTCAATATTTATTCGAATTGGTGGATGACACAGACCTGGTGACTTGAAAGAAAATTTAGGAACTTGGGTAGAAAATTCTTAAAGGCAAATTTTGCATATACAATCCTCAAATATTCAGATTTAGAATGTGAAGGAGAACACCAGTCAGAAGCCTTCCTCTGTTTTCAAAGTTAATTTTTTTTGGAATATCATTGCTTTTTAATGTTGTGTTACTTTCTATTGGGCAGCAAAATGAATCAGCTATACATATACATATATCCCCTCTCTCTCTCTCTCTCTCTCTTTTTTTTTTTTTTTAAATATTTTATTAGTTGGAGGCCAATTACTTCACAACATTTCAGTGGGTTTTGTCATACATTGACACGAATCAGCCATTGAGTTACACGTATTCCCCATCCCGATCCCCCCTCCCACCTCCCTCT
The DNA here is from genome assembly GCF_963930625.1 of Muntiacus reevesi. Taxonomy (NCBI): domain Eukaryota; kingdom Metazoa; phylum Chordata; class Mammalia; order Artiodactyla; family Cervidae; genus Muntiacus; species Muntiacus reevesi. The sequence continues at coordinate 23,603,991 of NC_089264.1, read as the reverse complement.
CCACCCGACTCCTCTGGGTCCTCCCAGTGCACCAGGCCTGAGCACTCGTCTCATGCATCTCACCTGGGCTAGTGATCTGGTTCACCATAGATAATATACATGCTGTTCTCTTGAAACATCCCACCCTCACCTTCTCCCACGGAGTTCAAAAGTCTGTTCTGTACTTCTGTGTTTCTTTTTCTGTTTTGCATATAGGGTTATCGTTACCATCTTTCTAAATTCCATATATATGTGTTAGTATGCTGTAATGGTCTTTATCTTTCTGGCTTACTTCACTCTGTATAATGGGCTCCAGTTTCGTCCATCTCATTAGAACTGATTCAAATGAATTCTTTTTAACGGCTGAGTAATATTCCATGGTGTATATGTACCACAGCTTCCTTATCCATTCATCTGCGGATGGGCATCTAGGCTGCTTCCATGTCCTGGCTATTATAAACAGTGCTGCGATGAACATTGGGGTGCACGTGTCTCTTTCAGATCTGGTTTCCTTGGTGTGTATGCCCAGAAGTGGTATTGCTGGGTCATATGGCAGTTCTATTTCCAGTTTTTTAAGAAATCTCCACACTGTTTTCCATAGTGGCTGTACTAGTTTGCATTCCCACCAACAGTGTAAGAGGGTTCCCTTTTCTCCACACCCTCTCCAGCATTTATTGCTTGTAGACTTTTGGATAGCAGCCATTCTGACTGGCGTGTAATGGTATCTCATTGTGGTTTTGATTTGCATTTCTCTAATAATTAGTGATGTTGACCATCTTTTCGTGTGTTTGTTAGCCATCTGTATGTCTTCTTTGGAGAAATGTCTGTTTAGTTCTTTGGCCCATTTTTTGATTGGGTCATTTATTTTTCTGGAATTGAGCTTCAGGAGTTGCTTGTATATTTTTGAGATTAATCCTTTGTCTGTTTCTTCATTTGCTATTATTTTCTCCCAATCTGAGGGCTGTCTTTTCACCTTACTTATAGTTTCCTTTGTAGTGCAAAAGCTTTTAAGTTTCATTAGGTCCCATTTGTTTATTCTTGCTTTTAATTCCAATATTCTGGGAGGTGGGTCATAGAGGATCCTGCTGAGATTTATGTCAAAGAGTGTTTTGCCTATGTTCTCCTCTAGGAGTTTTATAGTTTCTGGTCTTACATTTAGATCTTTAATCCATTTTGAGTTTATTTTTGTGTATGGTGTTAGAAAGTGTTCTAGTTTCATTCTTTTACAAGTGGTTGACCAGTTTTCCCAGCACCACTTGTTAAAGAGATTGTCTTTTTTCCATTGTATATCCTTGCCTCCTTTGTCAAAGATGAGGTGTCCATAGGTTCGTGGATTTATCTCTGGGCTTTCTATTCTGTTCCATTGATCTATATTTCTGTCTTTGTGCCAGTACCATACTGTCTTGATGACTGTGGCTTTGTAGTAGAGTCTGAAGTCAGGGAGGGTGATTCCTCCAGTTCCATTCTTCTTTCTCAAGATTACTTTGGCTATTCATGGTTTTCTGTATTTCCATACAAATTGTGAAATTATTTGTTCTAGTTCTGTGAAAAATACCGTTGGTAGCTTGATAGGGATTGCATTGAATCTATAGATTGCTTTGGGTAGAATAGCCATTTTGACAATATTGATTCTTCCAATCCATGAACACGGTATGTTTCTCCATCTGTTTGTGTCCTCTTTGATTTCTTTCATCAGTGTATTATAGTTTTCTATGTATAGGTCTTTTGTTTCTTTAGGTAGATATACTCCTAAGTATTTTATTCTTTTTGTTGCAATGGTGAATGGTATTGTTTCCTTAATTTCTCTTTCTGTTTTCTCATTGTTAGTGTATAGAAATGCAAGGGATTTCTGTGTGTTAATTTTATATCCTGCAACTTTACTATATTCGTTGATTAGCTCTAGTAATTTTCTGGTAGAGTCTTTACGGTTTGCTATGTAGAGGATCATGTCATCTGCAAACAGCGAGAGTTTCACTTCTTCTTTTCCTATCTGGATTCCTTTTACTTCTTTTTCTGCTCTGATTGCTGTGGCCAAAACTTCCAAGACTATGTTGAATAGTAGTGGTGAGAGTGGGCACCCCTGTCTTGTTCCTGATTTCAGGGGAAATGCTTTCAACTTTTCACCATTGAGGGTGATGCTTGCTGTGGGTTTGTCATATATAGCTTTTATTATGTTGAGGTATGTTCCCTCTATTCCTGCTTTCTGGAGAGTTTTAATCATAAATGGGTGTTGAATTTTGTCAAAGGCTTTCTCTGCATCTATTGAGATAATCATATGGTTTTTATCTTTCAATTTGTTAATGTGGTGTATTACATTGATTGACTTGCGGATATTAAAGAATCCTTGCATTCCTGGGATAAAGCCCACTTGGTCATGGTGTATGATTTTTTTAATATGTTGTTAGATTCTGTTTGCTAGAATTTTGTTAAGGATTTTTGCATCTATGTTCATCAGTGATATTGGCCTGTAGTTTTCTTTTTTTGTGGCATCTTTGTCTGGTTTTGGAATTAGGGTGATGGTGGCCTCATAGAATGAGTTTGGAAGCTTACCTTCTGCAATTTTCTGGAAGAGTTTGAGTAAGATAGGTGTTAGCTCTTCTCTAAATTTTTGGTAGAATTCAGCTGTGAAGCCATCTGGTCCTGGGCTTTTGTTTCCTGGAAGATTTTTGATTACAGTTTCGATTTCCTTGCTTGTGATGGTTCTGTTAAGATCTTCTATTTCTTCCTGGTTCAGTTTTGGAAAGTTATACTTTTCTAAGAATTTGTCCATTTCATCCAAGTTGTCCATTTTATTGGCATAGAGCTACTGGTAGTAGTCTCTTATGATCCTTTGTATTTCAGTGTTGTCTGTTGTGATCTCACCCTTTTCATTTCTTATTTTGTTAATTTGGTTCTTCTCTCTTTGTTTCTTAATGAGTCTTGCTAATGGTTTGTCAATTTTGTTTATTTTTTCAAAAAACCAGCTTTTAGCTTTGTTGATTTTTGCTATGGTCTCTTTAGTTTCTTTTGCATTTATTTCTGCCCTAATTTTTAAGATTTCTTTCCTTCTGCTGACCCTGGAGTTCTTCATTTCTTCCTTCTCTAACTGCTTTAGGTGTAGAGTTAGGTTATTTATTTGGCTTTTTTCTTGTTTCTTGATGTAAGCCTGTAATGCTATGAACCTTCCCCTTAGCACTGCTTTTACAGTGTCCCATAGGTTTTGGGTTGCTGTGTTTTCATTTTCATTCATTTCTATACATATTTTGATTTCTTTTTTGATTTCTTCTATGATTTGTTGGTTATTCAGAAGCGTGTTATTTAGCCTCCATATGTTTGAATTTTTAACAATTTTTTTCCTGGAATTGAGATCTAATCTTACTGCACTGTGATCAGAAAAGATGACTGGAATGATTTCAATTTTTCTGAATTTTCCAAGACCAGATTTATGGCCCAGGATGTGATCTATTCTGGAGAAGGTTCCGTGTGCACTTGAGAAAAAGGTGAAATTGATTGTTTTGGGGTGAAATGTCCTATAGATATCAATTAGGTCTAGCTGGTCCATTGTATCATTTAAGGTTTGTGTTTCCTTGTTGATTTTCTGTTTAGTTGATCTATCCATAGTTGTGAGTGGGGTATTAAAGTCTCCCACTATTATTGTGTTGCTATTAATTTCCTCTTTCATACTCATTAGTGTTTGCCGTACATATTGCGGTGCTCCTATGTTGGGTGCATATATGTTTATAATTGTTATATCTTCTTCTTGGATTGATCCTTTGATCATTATGTAGTGTCCTTCTTTGTCTCTCTTCACATCCTTTATTTGAAAGTCTATTTTATCTGATATGAGTATTGCGACTCCTGCTTTCTTTTGGTCTCCATTTGCATGAAATATTTTTTTCCAGCCCTTCACTTTTAGTCTGTATGTGTCTCTGGTTTTGAGGTGGGTCTCTTGTAGGCAGCATATATAGGGGTCTTGTTTTTGTATCCATTCAGCCAATCTTTGTCTTTTGGTTGGGGCATTCAACCCATTTACATTTAAGGTAATTATTGATAGGTGTGGTCCCGTTGCCATTTACTTTGTTGTTTTGGGTTCACGTTTATACAACCTTTCTGCATTTCCTGTCTAGAGAAGATCCTTTAGCATTTGTTGAAGAGCTGGTTTGGTGGTGCTGAATTCTCTCAGCTTTTGCTTGTCTGTAAAGCTTTTGAATTCTCCTTCATATCTGAATGAGATCCTTGCTGGGTACAGTAATCTAGGTTGTAGATTATTCTCTTTCATTACTTTCATTAAGTCCTGCCATTCCCTTCTGGCCTGGAGGGTTTCTATTGATAGATCAGCTGTTATCCTTATGGGAATCCCTTTGTGTGTTATTTGTTGTTTCTCCCTTGCTGCTTTTAGTATTTGTTCTTTGTGTTTGATCTTTGTTAATTTGATTACTATGTGTCTTGGAGTGTTTCGCCTTGGGTTTATCCTGTTTGGGACTCTCTGGGTTTCTTGGACTTGGGTGGCTATTTCCTTCCCCATTTTAGGGAAGTTTTCAGCTATTATCTCCTCGAGTATTTTCTCGTGGCCTTTCTTTTTGTCTTCTTCTTCTGGGACTCCTATGATTCGAATGTTGGGGCGTTTCACATTGTCCCAGAGGTCCCTGAGGTTGTCCTCATTTCTTTTGATCCTTTTTTCTTTTTTCCTCTCTGCTTCATTTATTTCCACCATTCTATCTTCTACCTCACTTATCCTATCTTCTGTCTCCGTTATTCTACTCTTGGTTCCCTCCAAAGTGTTTTTGATCTCATTCATTGTATTATTCATTTTTAATTGACTCTCTTTTATTTCTTCTAGGTCTTTATTAAACATTTCTTGCATCTTTTCAATCTTTGTCTCCAGGCTATTTATCTGTAACTCCATTTTGTTTTCAAGATTTTGGATCATTTTTATTATCATTATTCTAAATTCTTTTTCAGATAGATTCCCTATCTCCTCCTCTTTTGTTTGACTTGGTGGGCACTTGTCATGTTCCTTTACCTGTTGGGTATTTCTCTGCCTTTTCATCTTGTTTAGATTGCTGTGTCTGGAGTGGGTTTTCTGTATTCTGGAGGTCTGTGATTTCTTTTTATTGTGGAGTTTTTACCCGGTGGGTGGGGTTGGACGGTTGACTTGTCAAGGTTTCCTGGTTAGGGAAGCTTGTTTCAGTATTCTGGAGCGTGGAACTTGATTTCTTCTCTTTGAAGAGCAATGGTGTGCCCAGTAATGAGTTTTGAGATGGGTCTATGTGTTAGGTGTGACTTTGGGCAGTCTGTATGTTGACTTTCAGGGCTATGTTCCTGTGTTGCTGGGGAATTTGTGTGATATGTCTTGCTCTAAAACTTGTTGGCTCCTGGGTGTTGGTTGGTTTCAGTGTAGGTATGAAGGCTTTTGGACGGTCTCTTATTACTTAAAGTTCCATGTAGTCAGGAGTTTTCTGGTGTTCTCAGGTTTTGGGCTTAAATCTCCTGCCTCTGGATTTCAGTTTTATTCTTCCTGTAGTCTCAGGACTTCTCCACCTATACAGCACTGATAATAAAACTTCTAGGTTAATGGCGAAAAGATTCTCCCCTGTTAGGGGCTCCCAGAGAGGTTCACAGAGTTACATGAAGAAGAGGACAGGGAAGAGGGAAATAGAGATGAGCAGGAGGAGAAAAAGGGGGACTCAAGAGGAGAGAGACAGATCTATGTAGTCGTCTGTTCCTAGAGTGTTCTCCGTAGCCCAGACACCAGCAAAGATTCACAGAATTGAATTGGGAAGAGAAGGGGAAAGGAGGAAATAGAGGTGTTCTGAGGTAGAAAACAGAGAGTCAAGATTGGGAGAGAATAATCACCATACTCCTGAATAAAAATGGAAACTGAATATTGGATTCTTAAATGTTTACAGTTTATATCATATACTGAAGAACAAAAATTAAAAATCTAGAGTATAGGTTAGACTCATAAAAATACTATATTAAAAACAAAAACAAAAACACCCCCCAAAAAATTTTAGAAATATATATGAGGTTCGGTTTAAAAATAAGGCTTCTCTTCTTTTTTTTCCTTTTTCCCTCTCCTCTTTGTAAGGTTATAGTGTATTGAAAATGAATAATTAAGGAGTAGTAGAGGAGTACTAGAGGACTTTAAAAGAAATAAGAGAAGAAGAAAAATAAAAAATAGAGGAGGAGAAGGGGAAAAAAAAAAAAAGAAGAAGAGAAAAAAAGAGGGAAAAAAAATTTTCCCTAACTACAAAAATCGTAAGAATTTATGAAAATGAATGTTAAGGAGTAATGGGGGAGTAATAGGGAATTCTAAAGGAAAATAAAAGAGAAAAAATTAAAAAGAAAAAATAAAACTAAAAAAAAAAATTTTTCTTTTTTTTTCTTCTTTTCCTTCTTCTCCCTGCTTAAAAAAAAAAAAGAAAGAAAGAAAGAAAGAAAAAAAAAGTAAAAATATATGTAGGAAGTTCTCTGGAGCTGTTGCGGTCAGTGTGGGTTCGGCTCAGTTTCAGATAGCTCCTCGTTCCAGCTTACACTTCTTGATATCTACAGGACCCTTGTGGTGTGGTCAGTGTTTCCTACAGGGATTTTAATCTGTTGCACCAGTTCCTTCTGAAGCGGTTTGGCTTCTGTTTGCCAGGCTCTTCAGGGCCTCATTTCCGCCCTGACCCAAGCGGGCGGAGGTGGACTCTTATTCAGGTAGCTAGTTCCGTCGCGCTGCAGGGAGGGGCTAGAGTTGCTCGGGCTCCGGAGCTGCTCAGGCTCCCAGCTGTTATATGGAGCGGCGCTGCGCGCAGTTCCAGCCCGCGGGTGTTCCGCCAAGGGTCGGAACTGAGATCTGCGCCTGCTCCCTGTGTCCTCCCCGTCAGAGCGGTCCAGGCAGCCAGGGGCTTGAAGCTTGACGGGCGCACTCTCCCCGGGTGCGCGCGCCCACTCCCTTCCGCGGTCCCAGTCTCAGATTCCGCCGGCGCCAGTCCGGTGCGTGCGCCCTCTGCCCGCCGCGTCCCTAGCCCCAGTCCCCGCCTGCGCCGGTCGGGTGCCTGTGCCCTTTGTCTCGCCGCGACCCTCCCGGTGGATGTCGACCATCTAGAATCTCGGTCCCTTTGCTCTGCGAACCGCAGGTAGCGTGTTCTGGCCGGTTAATTTTCTCTCTCGCTCTCCCACAGTTCAAGCTGGGAACTCACAAAAGCTCCCTCCGATTGTCCACAGGGCTCTCAGGCCCGGACCCTGCCCCAAATAATGCGGCTCGCTCCTCTCCGTTCTGCTCCCACTTGCTGGTGGCGGATGCGGGTGTCTGGGGTACTTTCCTGCTGGGAGTTGCTTTTAGGCTCGTAATCTGTGGGTTTTATTATTGTTTCTTTCCCAGTCAGGTTGCCCTCTGAGATTCAAACACTTCCCCCAGGCCCGCCAGGTCGAGGGTTCCCCGGTGTCTGGGAACGTCCTCTATTAAGACCCTTCCCGGGATGGATCTCCGTCCTTAGCTCTTTTGTCTCACTTTTTATCTTTTATATTTTGTCCTACCTCCTTTCGAAGACAATGGGCTGCTTTTCTGGGCGCCTGGTGACCTCTGCTAGCGATCAGAAGTTGTTTTGTGAAGTTTGCTCTGTGTACAGTTATTCTTTTGATGAATTTCTAGGAGAGAAAGTGGTCTCCCCGTCCTACTCCTCCGCCATCTTGGCTCCTCCCTCTATCCCCTCTCTCTTTTGGACTTCCTTCCCATTCAGGTTGCCACAGTCCATTAAGTAGAGTTCCCTGTGCTATACAATATGTTCTTATTAGTTATCTATTTTATACATATTGTCAATAGTATTTATGTGCTAATCCCAGTTTCCCAACTCCTTCCATCCCCCTGCCCTTTGGGCTTCCCTTGTGGCTCAGCAGAGAAGAATTCCCCTACAGTGCAGGAGCTGCAGGAGATGTGGATTCTATCCCTGGGTGGGGAAGGTCCCCTGGAGGAGGGCATGACAACCCATTCCAGTATTGCCTGGAGAATCCCATGGACAGAGAAGCCTGGCAAGGCTACAGTCCATAGCGTTGCAAAGAGTTGGACACTACTGAAGCGACTTAGCACACAGCACCCCTGCCTTTTCCCAGAAAATGAAAGTGAAAGTTGCCCAATTGTGTCCAACTCTTTGTCACCCTGTGGACTGTATAGTCGTTGGAATTCTCCAGGCCAGAATACCAGAGTAGGTAGCTTTCCCTTCTCCAGGGGATCTTCCAACCCAGGGATTGAACCCAGGTCTCCTGCATTGCAGGTGGGTTCTTTACCAGCTGAACCACAAGGGAAGTCTTCCTCTTTACCCCAAAGTCCTCCTTGTTTAGGAGCTCCTTTGATAGAATGTCCATAGCTTGACTTTCTGTTTTCTCAATTCCACCATTCACTTTTGAAAATTCAGTTTAGGGAAGGTCAGAATTTGTACTAATAATGCAAAAGAGATAAGAAGTCCATGTATCTTCTTAGGAGTTGGGATCATGGGGAGTATGAGATCCTTCCCTTTTGAAAGCAGCAAGCTATCTTGGCAGTAGAGAGTCTTAATTCTGGCCCAGAAAGGCCTCCCATTTAGGAGGTTGCACTGAGCCAGTGAACTCTGAATTCCTAGCAATTAGCTTGCTGTTTGTTGAAAGACAAATGCTAGTTTAAAAAAACCACAACTTTGTCTAAAGTTTATTTATTTACTGAGAGGATCTTTCTGTTGGAGAAAATATGGCCTCAGGAGCAATTATCTGGCATTTATTGCTGTAGATAGTATACCTTGCTTTTCAATCTTGATTTACAGGGAAACGTGGAGGAACTTTCCACTAAGCATGAAATTTCCTTCTTGCCAATTCAATTTCTCACCTTTATTTTCAGATATTTTTAATATTTAGAACATTTTTATTTAGGTCTATTTTCATCTATGAAATTATTATATTATAATTTAAAATTAATTAAGGATTTAAACCCAAATTCCAAGCATGATTTGTTACTATATTCACCTCTGAATAGCCATGTTGCCTTAGATAATTGCTTCACTGAATGCAGCCTTAAGATGTGTTTTTACAACTCCAGATTCACTGGTTGTTAATGAAAAATGCAGTCAAACAGCTGGTTGGTTGTTCTGCAAAATTGCAAATCAGCAGAATACTTATTCTTAACTGAATACAGAGAAGACCATGTGGTCATTTCTTCAGAGTGTTCATTGTTAAGATTCAGGCTATTAAAAAGGCAAATGATACCTATTTGCTGCACTCTGAATATGGGTGGTAGGGGAAAGGAGAGAATAGGAATGAAACTAGATAATTTGAACCTTTAAAAGCAGTCTTGCCTTTTCTTGCATGAAGAGCTTCCCCCCCCCCCCCCATCTGTTTTAAGATCTCCTTTGGAATCTCAGTGGGAACGAAAGAGTCTTCTGAATACTATCTACTTTGAGCCTACCTAGTCCTTAAAACACCAAGTAATTTCATATAACCCTTATAACTGGGTTCATCCATTATTATTCTGGGTGGCTCACCATGAACGCTTTACCAGATTGCAAAGAAGTCTTCATTTTTCATTTACCTTTATTCAAGTTGAAAGTTTAGAGAAATGTGATGTGTATTAACCTTCAACTTACCCTAGGCCTTAATTGACTTGAAAATGCATGACCCAGGATTTTATTTGGTGGTATTTAAGCCAAAAAATTTTTTTGAAGATTGAAAATTATTCAGAAGTTAAGACATACAGACACTGACATCTAATCACGTTTTCATTTTAAACAGGATCAGAGAAACAAGGTGATATGAAATCATTCAAAATTACCCAAAAGGAGAGGGCTTTCACTCAGAGGCTGAGTGAACTCCAGATGTGTTCATATGTTGTGCCTGAGGGGTTTGGCTAACTAAAACATCCTGAGGCCAAAGTCAAGGTAGCCAAGGGAGAATGCAAATCACAGTAATGGGGAAAAGCAGAGGAACCAAAGGCCAAATTGCCAACATTCTTTGGATCATAGAGAAAGCAAAGGAGTTCCAGAAAAACATCAATGTCTGCTTCACTGACTATGCTAAAGCCTTTGAGATTACAATAAACTATGAAAAATACTTGAACAGATGGGAATACCAGACCTGTCTCCTGAGAAACCTGTATGTGGGTTAAGAAGCAGGTTAGAACTGGACATGGAACAATGAACTGGTTCAAAATTGGGAAAAGAGTATGTCAAGACTGTATATTGTCACCCTGCTTATTTAACTGATATGCATAGTACATCATGTGAAATGCTAGGCTGGATGAATCAGTCACAAGCTGGAATCAAGATTGCCAGAAGAAACATCAACAACCTCAGATATGCAGATAATATCACTTTAATGGAGAAAGTAAAGAGGAACTAAAGAGCCTCTTGATGGGGGAGAAAGGGAAAGAGAAAAAGCTGGTTTAAAACTCAACATTCAAAAACCTACAATCATAGCATCTGGCCTTATCACTTCATGGAAAATAGATGGGGGGAAAAGTGGAAGCAATGACAGATTTTATTTTCTTGGACTCCAAAATCACTGCAGATGGTAACTGCAGCCATGAAATTAAAGATACTTGCTCCTTGTAAGGAAAGCTATGATGAACCTAGACAGCATACTTAAAAACAGAAATATTACTTTGCTGATAAATATCTGTATAGTTAAAGCTATGGTTTTTCCAGTAGTCATGTACAAATATAAGAGTCAAACCATAAAGAAAGTTGAGTGCCAAAGAATTGATGGTTTCAAACTGTGGTGTTGAAGAAGTCCCTTGGACTCCAGGGAGATCACCCAATCAATCCTAAAGGAAATCAATCCTGAATATTCATTGGAAGGGCTGATGCTAAAGTTGAAACTCTAATACTTTGACCACCTGATGTGAAGAGCCAACTCACTGGAAAAGACCCTGATACTGGGAAAGAGGGAAGGCATAAGGAGAAGGGGGTGGCAGAAGATGAGATGGTTAGATAGCATCACTGACTCAATAGACATGAATTTGAACAAACTCTGGGAGATAGCAGAGATCAGAAGAGTCCATGGTGTCACAAAGAGTCAGGCAAACAACAGAAAGCCCAGTTTACCACATTAATGCTCCAGTGGCCTCTTAGCATCAAGCCACACAGGTATCTATGCAGCACAGACACAATTGTGTGTGTGTATGTTCAGTTGTATATGACTCTTTGCAATCCTATGGAATGGAGCCTGCCGAGCTCTTCTGTCCATGGAATTTCCCCAGGCAAGAATGCTGGAGTAGGTTGTCATTTCCATCTCCAGGGGATCTTCCTGACCCAGGTATTGAACTGGAATCTCCTGGTGGTTTAGACATTAAGTCATGTCCAACTCTTGTGACCCCATGTACTATAACCTGCCAGGCTCCTCTGTCCATGGGATTCTACAGGCAAGAATACTGGAGTGGGTTACTGTTTCCTTCTCCAGAGGACCTTCCCAACCCAGGGATCGAACCTGGGTCTCTGACATTGCAGGCAGATTCTTCACTGATACAAGGGAAGCCCTATACATTTTCAGCTGTGTCACAGGCATGTGGAATCTTAGTTCCGTGACTAGGGGTTGGACCCAGGCCCCCTGTGTTGGAAGCACAGAGTGCTAACCACTGGACCAACAGGAATGTCCCATCTCTTTAAATGGCAGGCAGATTCTTTACCACTGAGCCACCTGGGAAGCATAAACATAATTACTTCACTTCTTAAGATGATTTAATGGATTCCTATGACAGTTAAGGAGAAGGGCATGGAAACTCATTCTAGTATGCTTGCCTGGGGAATCCTATGGATGGAAGAGCCTGGTGGGCTACAGTTAATAGGGACCACACAGAGTTGGACACAACTGAAGTGACAGCATACACGTATGGCTGTTAAGATGAAAATTTAAATCTTTCCATGGCCTTCAAGTCCCTGCTATTGCCCTCTGCTTGTTTATCAGCCTCATTTAGAACTGCTTGCCCTCTGTCCTCACTCCAGCCACATAGGCATTCTAGTTTGTGGGAGCTGCTACACTGCTTCCTGCCTCAGGGCCCTTGGACATGCTACTCCCACATTCAATATCTCACATCTCTTCCTCCCTTCCTGGGACACCTTTCATTTGTACCTCCAAATGAATACTCTATTCACATAAAATCAGTTTTATTATTGTTGTTATTCCAGTATCTCATGGTACCTTCAGAGTACTTAATTCAGTTTATAATTATATAATCATAAATATGGTAATTTGATTAATGGCCTCTCCTATTTTGCTATTGGGCAAAGGCCATGACAGCTTTGCTTATCACAGAAACTGCACACTTGTATTGCACATATATGAAGCCTTAATAAATCTTAATTGAACGAATATTCTCCCTGTATTCCTGATGTTGTGGGTGACTTGGTTCTTTTTTCTCTTCTCAGAGAGTCTTCAGTCTTCATCTTCAGTAGACCGTCATTTATCTAGAACAAGTGGCAAATGAAACTTTCTGATTGTAAAGAAAATTTGATCTCAAACTACACATGCACACACACATGAACACACACACACGCGCACATACACACATGCATACACACAGACTCTACAAGGAGGAAAGCACATATGGGGAAGGCAGATGTTTTCATAGTTCCTGAAGTTTTAATTTAATTTGGGATTTTCTCACAGAAGGAAACCTGTTTCCTGTACCGTACTTAGTTCTGAGGCATTAACTACCCACACTCCCTCTTTATGCCAAGAGGGAAAAATTCCCTTCTTTTATTTACTGTTAGCCTTGTTGATATTTTCACCCTAAAAAGCATATTCTAAGGAAAAAGTAAGAACTGAGATAAATACATACCAAAGTTCAGAAGGAACAGCCAGGCTGTTGAGCCCAGGTTCACGTCAGCGTGAGGATGGCAAGTTTGTTTCTGATCATATCTCTGATCCATTGGTCGTGGCTGCCTGGAGGCATGTGTGAGAGGCATTCTGAGGGCATGATTGGCATCAGAGAGAAAGTGTGCCATGACTAATTCATTCAACACATACTTACTAAGTGCTGTGCTATGCAATTAGCAGGGCTGCCAGGAGCGTGGGAGTACAGTCAGCAACCTTGCTAGCCTTTCTCTACTCAAGAAGGGCAGATGCAGTCTCGTAAGCATCTTGATTAGTCTCCCTCATCTCAAAGCTTATCCTTCTGCCACATGGTTTTCCATCATCATTTGACTTCCTCACCCAAGAACCAGGTCTATTAATGAATTTTGCTTTGCTGCTGGACAAGAATCAAGCACCCTTTCTTCTAAAACCCCCAAATTTTCATGACTTGAGCCACCCCAAACCATTATCCCTCTTTTTTTTTCCTCTTTCTCTTTTGAGATACATCCTTTAATCCCAATCTTATTGTACTGACAGAATCATGATGCCTATTGAGGGGCAGTGAATAATCTGACCCTCAGTTCTTGAGCTGTGGTACCTTAGCTATTTATCCAACACCCGTTTCCCTTTCTTTCTTATCAGGGGTGGCCAGTAAGTGGCTATTGGGTGGGGATTTTCATACATTTTGCCCTTTCAGGACTTCTTGCTAGAAAGTGGATGTGATGGCTGGAATTTCAGAAATCATCTTGTGACTTTGAGGCTGGAAGTCATGATGGCAAAGCAGAAAGATAGATGGAAACTGGGTCCCTGTTGAACCTAGTGGAGCTACTCTTTGAGTTCTGGATTGCCTACTTTTGGGCATTATTTTATGTGAAAGAATAAAACCCTAATATGTCTAAGCCACTATAGTCTGGTTTCTATGGTTTGCAGCTGAATTCAATTCCTAGAAAAATATGGGTTCTTCAGCTCTAATTTCTCCCTGATTCTTTTCTGACATGCTTATCCAGGTGAGACCTCACTCTTCACCCAGGAAGGACTCTTACATTCATGCAACTCTCAGACTGTAAGTTCCATGAGGACAGGCAATGTGAGCACAGGCACTCACCAGTGACTCGGTGTCTAGAACATTGCCTGACACTTAGTTGTTCGATCAAAAAATATGATGTGTGAATGAATGAATAATGACACAAACTTTGTTCAACTACAAGGCATAAAATATTAAAAAGAATTTGGTGTGTGTGTGCTCAGTTGTATCCAACTCTTTGTGACCCCATGGACTGCAGCCCACCAGGTTCCTCTGTCCAAGGGATTTTTCAGACAAGAATACTGGAGTGGGTTGCCATTTCCTCCCCCAAGGGATCGTCCCCACCCAGGGACTGAACCTGTCTCCTGCAGCTCCTGAATTGGCCGGCAGATTCTTTACCACTGAGCCACTGGGGAAGCCAAGCAATCACACAATTTCCAGAGAGCCAGTCTCTCAATGATTAATGGAAAATTCTTCTTACCTGAGGACCAATAAAACTATATGGGGTTATAGGTTTTGTAAAATAAGAAAATAATAATACTTGACAGTAAAACACAATGTCCTTTGACGTCTTACAATTTGTAAGAAATTTGATGCTGACATTTGTATATCATAGTTATAATAATAGAGCTTCTTTAATGTATTACCGTTTAATTACACTCACCCTGGCTTAGAGAATAGAAAGCATATTTAAAGTTTTCCACAATGTACTCCTGCACTTTGTAACTTTCATATTTGCTGAGTGCTTCCTACAGGATCAGCTGAGTTATCATTGTTTTATATGCGCTAACAAATTTAATCTAACTGATGGAAGAAAACCATGTTATTCTTGTTGTATAGCTAAAGAAACTGAGTCACAGAAAACTTAAGTAGCTTGCTAGTCATAAAGCTAAACAAGCTATATGGCATTTTATTTGATGTTTTTTGGTGATGTGTACATTTACTAAGGGGCTTCCCTGGTGGCTCAGTAGTAAAGAATCTGCCTTTCAGTGCAGGAAAAGCAGGTTTGATCCCTGAGTCAGGAAGATCCCCTGGAGAAGGAAATCTCAACTCCAATATTCTTGCCTGGGGAATCCCATGGACAGAGCAGCCTGGCAGGCCAATGGTTATCCATTAGTAAATGAATAAACAAAAATAGTAAACAAAAATTGCTGTTTGTTGATTGCTTACTTGAGTGATTGAATAGTTACTCAGTGTCAGGCACTAGGCTAAGTTCTGTGGAAGAAAAAATATTCAGTTCCCCATATTGAAGTGCATAACGATCCATGTAGCATGAAGAGTGCTTTGATATAGAGGTGCATCTGGGCTCTTCATCCAGACGAGGTTGGATGGAGAGGAAAAGGGATATTTCACAGGCTTCCAGGAGAAAATGGCACCTTTCTAGACAGAGTTGGTCAGATAAATGGGAAGAACGGTTCAAAAGAAGAATATCCAGAGAAAGACAAATTTATGACGTTACTTATTTGTGGAATCTAAAAAAAAATGATACAAATGAACTTGCTTACAAAACAGAAACAGACTTATAGACATAGAAAACAATCTTATGGTTACCAAAGAGGAAGAGTAGAGGGAGGGATAAATTAGGAGTTTGGTATTAACATAGACACACTACTATATATATATATTATATATATCTAATATATATAATAGATATAATAATAATATATAATAGATATAATTATATATATATATATAATAGATAACCAACAAGAACTTATCGTATAGTACAAGGAACTATACTCAATATCTTTAATAATCTATAATGGAAAAGAATCTGATATATATATGTATAAATGAATCTTTTTGCTCTACACTGGAAACTAGCACAACATTGTTAATTAACTATACTTCATTTAAAAAATGTTTTCTTTCAAGGGGAGAGGAACATGTGCAAAAGCAAAAGGGTGAGGAAGTGTGGCTTATTCAGGAAATGGGAATCCTTAATGTGGAAGAGGCACAATCTGGAACAAGCAGGACAGGGAGATATGACTCTAGACTGACCCACTGGCACCAGGTCATCAAGGGTTTCTGTTTTCACCCTAGGGAGCTCAGACACTGTTCTGTAAGCAGAAAGGGCCCCAAAGACAGCACTGTAGTTGCCCTTGTATTTTCACAGAATAAAGTGACCATAGTGTGGAGGATAGCACAGAGCAGAGTAACATCTGAAGACTTGGGTTAAGATGAATGAATTAGGTTTCTGCCATACTGTTTGAATTCCAATTTAATTGGAATGCGATCCACTACAAAATTTGAATGCCTATCATTATTTAATGTTGAAAAGCTGCATACCTATGAAGCATCTACATGTGGTCAAACATTTCAGATAGGGTCAGATCTCTCTTTTCCACCCTAGTGAGTGAACAGAATGAAGGAACATAGTGAAGGAGCAGAGAAATGTAAATACAAAGTGGTAAATAATGTCAATTAGTTAATTCTACAGGCTTCCCTGGTGGCTCAGAAGTAAAGAATCTGCCTGCAGTGCAGGAGACATGAGTCCCTGGGTTGAAAGATCCCCTGGAGGGGGGCATGGCCACCCACTCCAGTATTCTTGCCTGGAGGATCTCAGGGATGGAGGAGCCTGGTGGGCTGCAGTCCATGGGGTCACAAAGAGTCAGACACAACTGAGCGACTAAGCAGCAGCAGCAACAGTTAATTCTACACGTGTGCGTATTGATTATATGTATGCTATTTTTGAATTTAGGAACTTCTAAAGTCTTGAAAATTCATTGCCAAACAGATGACAATGTGGTGCTAAGGAGACATCCTAGGACAGGTTCAGCAATGTTCTATTCCATGCTGATCTTGCCTTTCCCACATAGCTCCATCCCTCATATTCAATTCTGGGAATTGCTGACTGCCTTCTCAAAAGGATACAACAAAATAGCTTTTTCTCAAACCTTCTGTGATTGAAGTATTATATTAAAATTTTCAATCCCCCCAATTCTTCTCTGCAGAACATGAAATGAGGAAGGGAAACAGGCTTAAAAAACAGACCAGTCAGTGGTATCCATCATTGCCTTTCTCCATGAGACCAGAGTGGCACTTGCAGTTATAATTCTTTATCTGTGGCTCCAAATCCAAATAGCTCTGAAAAACCAAAGTGTTTTCATGGCTGATTTGGCAGCAGTACCTGACCAAACTCATGTGGTCATAAAACCTGACCTCAGCTGACTGAAGTCTATTTATAACCTGCATTTCACTTGGTGTGAATAGTCACACGCTTTTCTGCAGAAATATTCATGTGTTTGACATTGTTTGGAGTGTTACCTAATATTCTGAATATGTACTTTATTGCTTTCTTAATGTTTAATTTTTTTTTAATTTTGAGACTTTTGTATGTTGTATGAAAGAATACATTTTATATACTCTTCACCTAATTTCCCCCAATGGTCACGTTTGTAACTGGAGTAAAACATCACAACCAGGAGACTGACTTTGATATAATCCATGGACTTTATTGGGCTTCCCAGGTGGCTTTGGGTGTAAAGAATCTGCCTGCCAATGCAGGAGATGCAAGAGACACGAGTTTGACCCCTAAGTGGAGAAGATCCCCTGGAGTAGGAAATGGTACCTCACTGCATTATTCTTGCTTGGAAAATTCCATGGACAGAGGAGCTTGGCAGGCTACAGTCCATGGGGCTGCAAAGAATCAGACACGACTGAGCGACTGAGCACATATGGGCTTTATATGGATTTCTTCAGTTTTGCATATATTCCCTTTAGTTCCTTGTGATTCTATCATGTATAGATTTGTGTGGCTACCACCACGGTCAGATGCAACACAGCTCATCCTAAGGATCTCTCGCACTACCCTATTATAGACACAGACACCTCCTTCACCAGCCCTCTCCCTAGTCCTTGGCAACCATTTGTATGTTTTCCACCTCTACAAGTTTGTCATTGCTAAAATGCTAAATAAATAGAATTGTACATTATGTGGTCTTTGATGATTGGCTTTGTTCACTCAGCATAATTCCTTTGGAGATCCACACAAGTTGTTTCATGCTTTCTAATATCTGAAAAATTCTAAACTGCAAAACACATAGAGCTCAAAGGTTTTAGATAGGAGGCCGTGGGGCCGCACTGAGGGTCTGCTGCTGCAGTTAGACCCCTGCCTGCTCTTTGACCCATTGATGAGTTGGGCTGGCAGGACCCCAGGGGCTGCGTTCTCATCAGTGAGTGGAGTCTGGAAACAGTTTGAAACAGACATGTCTGGTGTTCGGTTTGAATGCAGCGCCTGCCGCCCATGGGACGTTTGCCTCCTGTCACAGCCTAATTATCCAGTGTTCACAGTGTCTGCCTCACTTGCCTTTGCCTGGGTTTCTCATTCTCATTGCATTTCCCTTCTAGGTCTGAATTTTAACCCTACTTTGCAACCCACTTTCCTGAGTTTTGTCTCTATCAGCCCCTTTCTCCCGGACTGCACCTGGCTTCCTATATCACTTACATGACCCTGCTCAGCGTGCAGATCTGTGACTCAGGGCTCAGGTTTCAGCCCTGGCCTGTCTCAGGCCTGTGCTGTGTTCGCTCTGACTCTCAGATTCTGAGAGTTGGATACAGGGTCCTCCGTGGAGGGAGAGCTTCTCGGTGCGGATTCTCATCATCATTCGAGTGAGTTTTGATGTCAATCAAATTAAGTGTTGAAAGGAGAGTTACTGTTTATATTCTAAAGCAAAAGTTGCCCCATTTAGGCCAATATACAGTTCAAAAGATGGTTTGGTAAATTCTATAGTGGAAATTGTCACTAAATAAAATAAGATAATGTTCTGTTCTTGACAACTGACTTAAACACATCTCTGAGGGCTGTGTGTGTGTGTGAGAGAGAGAGAGAGAGAGGGAGAGAGAGAGAGAGACAGTCTAAAATGGCTAATGATATCTAGAGAAGAGGAAACATGGTAGAATGGCCCAGAAAGGGGGACTTGATCACATTTGTTCTTGGATCCCACTTTTCTTTCGAGCCTGCCACAGTGGAAGACATCAAAATAGTCCATGTTATGATGTCATTGTCTCAGTCAACCGTAGTTAATTTATGTCTTCCTTTTGGAGAAAGCTAAACTCAAGAAGTCATTGTAGGATCATCAAAATTTTATTTCTAGTCCTACAACTGTTATAAAAACACACCTTCAGGTTAAAAGTGAAAAGTTCATATCTAATAATTCATAGAATTTGTTCATGTGAAACAATTATTTGGGAAATTTTCAGATGCTTGGATGTTTTGCGTTTCCACCTGGTGTCTGCCATCGTGCAGAACAGCCTAGAGTTATTCTGTGATACTTTTGGTTAGCACTGACTGGTCAAAATTTTGCTTTGAGAATATCAATAGGGTCCACTAATTTCCTGAAGAAATCAATTAGGAATGGAGAAAGAAGGAAAAAAGGTAATATCTAATTCTGACTTACTTTCTCAGCAAAAATGTTGTTAGTCCTCTTCCCAAAAAGAACAAGCAACATGGATTTGCAAACTAAGAAAGAAAATAAGGGAAAATTAAAAACATATAGGGTAATTTGAGCAATCTTTTAAACATTTGTACAAAACCAATGGAAAACTGAATAATAAAGTTCTTTATTTTTTTAGGGTGGATGGAAGAAAGGAGAAAAAAGAATAAGCCAGGTTTTCCCTCTTTAAAAATGCTTTCCTTAAGTCTTTTTGTCTCAATGCTCTACTCCCTCCCAAGTTTTTGACAACTGAAAGTTGTCTCATTCTCCTTCAAAGTCTTCCAGAATAGAATTGCAATGAGTTCCTGTCAGTAATTTTTACTTTCAGTTAAAACCATTTCCTTATGCAAGTGCATTAGCACTGAAGAAAGAGCCATATTGTTAGGCCTTCACTTTTGTTTTTATGTCCAAACTACTTCCTGAGGAATACTTTTCATTTACTTTGCAAATCGTCCACAGTTGGAAGAGTCATAAAGTATATAAAAGGAAAAGTACATAAGGCAGTACATGTGAGTGGCTCGTTACTCACGTTGGAATAGTAAGGCTGAGGTAAATGAATGTGGAAAATAAAGGCTGAAATGTTTCTATTTTTAGCCTAAATTATGGACATAAATGTTTATTGTGGTTATCATTAGTTTATATTTAAATCACTACATAAAGGAGACCTTAGAAGTTTATCGCTATTGGAAGCTCAGAACAGTGGCTGGCACAGTGATGTTGAATAATAAATACTTACTGACTAAATGCCTGCATGTATGAAGATTTCTGTATTTATTCTTTCTCAGTCCTTTAAAAAAATATATCATATGACAGTCCTAGAACCTTGAGGAAAGCAAGTATTAATTTTTGAGTTTGGAACTGAATGTTTATTTATTTTGATAACGGTTTGGGAATGCTTTGCTTGTGGAATGTTAGTTGCACACAATAAAACAGCCTACGTTTCATCCCTACAAAAGTAAAGATTTTTTGCTATCTAGTTTAATTATCTAATTAGAATTTAGTAAGTTATGCAGAGGCTGCCCTTTGGGGCTCATTAAATCAGCAAGGTTGAGTGTTGCAAGTGAAGGAAACACATTTTTGAGTGCAGCAGGCTGTTGCCGAAAAGTCCTTTGGTTACTACAGTTCTGCTCGAAAGGAGAGTGCGGCCTTGGGCCAGAGGGCAGTCTGGTACCCGGGGCGGAGGAGGAGATGCGGTGCTGGGCGAGGAGGGGCAGGCGGCAAGGATCCGCTTACAGCCAGCAGGGGCTAGGACGCTGCGACCCCGCGGCCAAGACAGCGTGGTTCTGAGTGTTGATGTGCAGGGTCAAACAAGCTTAATCTTTGAAGCCGGCTGACCCCAGCTTCACCAAAGAAACAGGCTGAATCACAACAGCCTCTGGATTGAAATCCCAGCTCTAATGGCACAGGAGCTTTCCCTGTTGATGCTGCCGCAGCGTTTGCTCCTAATGCTGGGAATTCAAGCGTTTAAGTCTCCAGGGCCTTCGGTTGAAATACTACCAGCTCACAATAGTTTAAAAAAAAAATCGAACACACAAAGCCGCCATCCCTTTACATTTCATTTGGCCAGCCAGGGGATCATAGTCTTCTGAAAAAAGAATACACAGCCTATCTTTTATAAATTGAGACTTCTGCTATTTTTTTCTGTATTTTAAACTTGTGTTGATTGCCATGCCATGCGTTCATTTCTTAACCAGAAAACAAGAGATATTTTTCACTTGATATGAAAATGCCTAAGTCTTGATAACATCACAATGTTACTTCATTATAACAGGCCAGTTCTTCCATGCTGAGTTATACTTACTATCCACAAAACCACTAGTTGTCAACATATCTTGTTCCAAATGGTTGTATTTTTTTTAAAAGTCCAGAAGACATTTGTCATTTTGAAGCTCCTGCCTATATAATAGGTAGCTGCATGAAGGTTCTTTTCATCAGTTGGAAAGGTTTTTACTGAAAGGAAATCCATTTCCATGTGAATGTATTGGGGTTTGCAGCCCCACACTGCTGCCTGCCTCCTTGATTTTGGCTCTACTCACAGTTCTTTTTATTGGTTTTTGGCAGGTTGCTGAGGGCATATGTTTTGGACTTTTCTTGCCTGATTTGTGAGATTCTGCTGACATCCAGGAAAGTGCTGCAAAAAAACCTGTTGCTCATATCCAAGCTTATGTGTTTCGTGGCAGAGCCACGAGCACTGAGCTCAAGTTTCTTGACAACAAGTCTTATTTATGGAGAAACAAACATAGGCGGTATTTTGTGGGACCATGCTGTTCTCTTTCTGTGAGTAACATTTGGCATTTCTACGCAAGAGGGCAAATAGGTTTTTAAACATCTCATATTCAAGGGTGTTATGGAGGAAGGGATGCTGTGCTGACGGTGATGGTGATGATAGCTGCCATTTACTGAGCAAGACACCAAACACCAAGCAATTTGCATCCAGTCATCATCACAAAACTGCAAGGGGAATGCTGCTGTGCCCATTTTGAAGATGAAGAAACTGAGGTTAAGCAGCATTCCCAGAATCTTATGGAGTGTTGAAGCCAGAAGCTTTGGCCTTCCTGTCTCTAAAATTTATGTTTTTTTTTCCCTAAAGAAACCTGAGAGACAAATACTGCTTTTGATTTTTTAATAAAGAAAATCTTGTCCTGAAATTGCAATTCTATTTTGACAGTGATTAGACATGTATCATAGGAGTTAGTGCCATGAGGATGCTAAGTTACAACTAAGATACAGTCCTGTTCCTTAGAGACTCATAGACTAGACCAGTGATTACTGAGTGCTGGTGATTTCACCCCTCCAGGGAACATTTCTGAAGGTCTGGAGCTGTTTTTGATTGGCATGGTGGGTGAACATGTTTGGAGCTAGGTTTAGAATAGGTTGGGGCTTCCCCTTCCCTGGTGGCTCAAACAATGAAGAATCTGCATGCAATGCAGGAAGATGCCCGGGAGAAGGGAATCACTACCCACTCCAGTATTCTTGTCTTGTGAAACCCATGGACAGGAGCCTGGAGGGCTGCAGTCCATGGGGTTGCAAAGAGTTGGACATGGTTGAGCGACTAACACTTTCACTTTTGAAGTAGGTTGAGGCTAGGCATGCTGCTAAACATTCTACAATGATCAGACAAATCCCACAACTAAGAATTATCTGGCCCAAATTTGTTAATAGTGGTGCTGTTGAAATACTGTGGCCTAGAAGAAGAAAAACACTGAAAACATGGTGGGATTTATGTTGTGCTTTAATGATGGTGTGGTAGATTGTATTATTTGTCCAAAATATTTGCTGACACTCTCTGTTGGGACCTTCCATGTGGGAGAATTATAACTCTTCTCTCATTAATACCAGGCACAGCCATTTGACTTGCCTTGACCAGTGAAATATGGGGAGAAACTTAAACAGCCATCCCTTTTTTCGCTCTGTCCTAAGACTGTCAAGTTCCAGGCAGAGCTCCTTTATCCGGAAGCTTAAATAAAGATAGGCTTCCTTGGTGGCTCAGATGGTAAAGAAAAGTGAAAGTGAAAGTCCTGTCTGACTCTTTGCAACCCCATAGATTATACAATCCTAGGAATTCTCTGAAATTCTCCAGGCCAGAATACTGGAGTGGGTAGCCTTTCTCTTCTCCAGAGTATCTTCCTAACCTAACGATCAAACCCAGGTCTCTTACTTTGCAGGTGGATTCTTTACCAGCTGAGCTATAATGGAAGCCCAAGAATACTGGAGTGGGTATCTTGTCCCTTCTCCAGAGGATCTTCCTGACCCAGGAATTGAACCAGGGTCTCCTGCCCTGCAGGCGGATTCTTTACCAACTGAGCTATGAGGGAAGCCCAGATGGTAAAGAATTTGCCTGCAATGCAGGAGACCTGGGTTCGATCCCTGGGTTGGGAAGATCCCCTGGAGAATGGAACAGCAACCCACTCCAGTTGCCTGGAGAATTCCATGGACAGAAGATCCTGGCACGCTACAGTCCATGGAATCACAAAGAGTCAGACATGACTGAGCGACTAACACTTACTTAAATAAAGACAGCATGGAGTAAGATGCAGTGTCCTCCAAAGACTGAAGTCATAAGCAAGACCTAAACCCTTGTGGAAAGCTAGTGAGGTTTTGAGATTGTTACTGTAGCATAATTTTGTCCTTTCTGGCTAATACAGATGTAGTTATTATTTCAACAAATGACAATGAGTGGGGTTGTGGTAGGAGAATAACCTAGAAGAAAAGACTGGAGCCAAGGTATGCTAGATGACAAAGGGTAGGTTTTAATTTTATGCATGGGAAGTTTAGTAAGAGTGAGAAAGGAAATTAATTTTGAGATCAGAGGGAAAGGTCATTCAGAAAGGGACACGTACAGGGGGCAGGAAATCAGTTTGACTATCATAACAGTTGAGAAGCAAGAGTCTGAATATGGGCAGGGTTCATGTAAATGAAAAGTTAGAGGATTATGAAGAGTGATTGAGAAAGAAAAAAATTAAAGGGCATGAAAATGTATTTATCATGGACAATGAGAAGATGATTTAAAGATGATATCAAGATTTTGAGAGAGTATCTTGGAAATAGGTATCACACAAGAACACCTTTTGAGATGAATAGGATAAATTCCTACCAGAGCTTATTTAACTTGGGATGGGCTTGTCTAGTGGGAGCAGTTCACAGGCAGTTGGCAGTGAGGATCTGGACAGCAGGAATCCTGGTGTGATTTACATATCTGGGCATCATCCTTGTATAAGGATGCAATTCGGACAATATTGTCTAGGGATAGTGGCTAGAACTGAAAGAGGAACTTAGGGAAAAGGGAGTAGGGGGTTGGGAAAAATAAACCTGATGGGAGGAATGTCAGATATCTAAGTAGAAAATGCTGCCACGGCTGGCTGGTAAGGAGCTGTGTGAGGTGCTTGCAGAGGTAAGAGTGTAAGGAGGCAAATTAGTGCATACTCCGGTGTAGGTTCCCATGCCCTCCTCCAGGGAATCTTCCCAACCCAGGGACCGGACCTGTGTCTCAATCTCCTGCGTTGGCAGGCGGGTTCTTTACCGCTAGTGCCACCTGGGAAGCCCAATTAACTGCAAATAAGTGGTCAGATGCCTATGCTATTATTCTGAAGCAGTTACGTTTTGGAGAAAAAAAAATAGTACACAGTTATAAGGCCAGGAATTTATAAGCACTCATAATGAATGTTTGAAGTTTGTAAAATGTGTAAGTTTTACGTTTTCTTCAGTGTAAGAATGAAAACTAGAAATAACAATAGCACTTACTTGAAAAAAAAATTCTTGACTTATATTGGAAATTTATAATTTTAAACTTTAATTGCTATGTCTTTGTTGTACCTACCAGTTTGTTTAAGTATTGGTTATATTTTTAAGTAAAAATATTCTTCATTTGATTATGACACCTTAATCTTCCTTCTCAGTTTTCATGTTTAAGGGCAAACTAACTAGCAGATGTTCATAGCCATAACTGAAGGGCTGAACTTTTTTAACATGCCCTTCTCCACTCCCTCCAGAGTTCGCAGGCAATGCATCCTTTAGTTTTGACATTTTGCTGGATGGATAAAATAGGTTGGTGTTATGCTAAATTTCTTAGGAATGGGTTTATCTATTTCTTTTCCTCTGGCTTCACACTTCAGTATGTTAGGGTCCTGGGACATCATGGCAGAGAAATCTCACCCAATGGTCCACCACCAACCTGCTGGTGACTGCAGGAATTACAGACAGAGAGCTTGAGAGAAGTCACAGGGATGGATGAGATTGCCCAGGGAGCAAAAGCGTGAAGCAAGCTGCTGAGAAGATCGAACCTGCCTTCTTCGGAAAGCAGCACTAACCTGAGTGATTTCATCCAGAATAATAAATAACCATTTCCTTTCATTTCTCAGCCTAATCATTCTGTCACTTGGTGTTTACTGTAAATAAAAGTTTAGGGCCTTTCTCAGATATAGAGAGTTTAGTACATAGTTCTCTCTCAGGCACTTATCAAGTAATTAAGGCTAGTTCTTTGGGGATTCTGTAGTTTACACCAGAGAAGGTGGTTTGAAATTCCATTTTCTGTGCTAAAGCTATCTTATCATCATCATCACCATCATCATCAGTGAAGCACCCTCTGTCATCACACAGTGAATTGGAATTATGGAGTTAAGTTTGGGAGCCTCGTGTTTCCAAGTCTTCGAGATATAACCTTTATCAGGAGCCCAGCATCCTCACGTGCCCACTGCACAACCCATATTTCACTTCATGTTTCTGATCTTTCTTTTCCAACCCTTTGAAAGTTTTGATTTTATTGGTTAATTAACTGGGATAGATTACTGGGAGATGGCATCTCAATGGGCTTTATTCCAGGGTTGCATTTTCCTGTTAATACAGACCTTCTGGAGATATGGGCTTCCCTGGTGGCTCAGATGATAAACAGTCTGCCTGCAATACAGGAGGGCAACCCACTCCAGTATTCTTGCCTGAAGAGCCCCCATGGACAGAGGAGCCTGGTGGGCTACAGTCCATGGGGTTGCAAAGAGTCGGACAAGACTGAGCAACTAACACTCTTCTGGAGCTATAAAGCCTTAACCCATATAGCTGTCATTAACAAAACAATGTTCAGGAAAACAGAGGAGGTATTTTTTTGAGAAGCCTTTAGATCTCCTTTTAATTACACTACTTTAGTGATCAGTGACTTTGCTTCTCCACTCTGTATGTGTAAAGAATAGCTGAATACCATTTTGATGTGGGTTGAGCAGAGAGAAAGCCAGACCCTGTGATTAACATTCTTGCATATTAATTATTGATTAGGAGTAATCAGATGATTTAGCTTTAAGCAGATTCAAAATGTTCCATTATAGTTCACAGTAGACTAGCATTGAAAAATGTATATTACCATATGTGAAACAGATCACCAGTCCAAGTTCGATGCATGAAACAGGGCACTCAGGGCTGGTGCACTGGGGCAACCCAGAGGGATGGGATGGGGAGGGAGGTGGGACAGGGGTTCAGGATGGGGACACATGTATACCCGTGGCTGATTCATGTCAATGTATGGCAAAAACCACCACAATATTGTAAAGTAATTAGCCTCCAATTAAAATAAATTAATTAATTTTTTTAAAAAAGCCTTTCAGAAGACAGCAAATAATTCACAAGTCTCAATGAAGATGGACAAGGAGAAGCATCAGGGCAGGTCTTGGTGAGGAGAGTGGAATCTCTAACTTTGCGATTTGCTTAGTTGTCACTGCTCTGCTTCTCTGCCCTGGCAGCACAGTAGGGACCATACGGCAAGTTTGTGGGTGGTGGTGGAGGGATATACCACTCTTGTGCTTAAATTAAACCAGGGAAAACTAAGGGAGATGAGGAAGAGAAAAGTGAAGGGGCTTTGGTTCAGATATCAAATGGGTGTGCCCCTCCTGAAACCATTCAAGAATTGCTCTTAGGCTAGGAAGTAGCTGGAGCTAAGGCCTAGGAAATGGGCTGTGGTGAAAACATCCAATACGGCGGCTGGATGCAGGAGCCCTGAGTGACTCCGTGTCTGGCTGCTTCATTATTGGAGGAGATCTGCTCTTTGCTGATGCTTTGAGACCTCCTGAGTTTCCCCCACGAGCATGCATCCTTGCAATACCCAAGCCCTGAGTATCTTTGGATATCTAACGGACTAGAAGTGAAGTCGTTCAGTCGTGTCCGACTCTTTGCGACCCCATGGACTGTAGCTTACCAGGATCCTCAGTCCATGGGATTTTCCAGGCAAGAATTCTGGAGTGGGTTGCCATTTCCTTCTCCAGGGGATCTTCCCAACCCAGGGATCGAACCCGGGTCTCCTGCATTGTAGGCAGACGCTTTACCATCTGAGCTACCAGGGAAGCCCCAATGGACTAGAAGAGGAGCTCAAATCTCCATATTTTGGAAGCCAGAAAGGACAGAGAGAAGTGTAGACTCCTACTATCCACAGATGAAAAAAGAGTACTGAATAGGTTAACTTACCCAAATTCTCACAGAAAGGAAGGAGAGTTTGAGCAATGTAGTCTTTAACGTCACAGTTGGGGCTTTCCACAGTTAATCTGTTTTGTTATAATTGCAGATAATAGCAGTGCCGTAGATACTAAAATGCAGCTAGAGATTCTCCTGCTGTGCCTCCTCTGTTCTTGGCTGTGTGTGTGTTCTGGGTCCCTCTGGTGGTGGCTGGGGTGGACTGGGCCAGGATGTTGCACCACAGGGTTCCCAGGGAGGTCCTAAGTGTGCAGATGAGCTGGCTGAGTGAGGTGTTTGCTTGTGATGCTAACGGCACTCAGGTTGAGAGATCGGTGTCATGGTCTAGGAATAAAGCAAAGCTGTCTGAGGAAAACTGAAATAATCCAAAGAGAACTTTCTCAGACTCCACGACCCATCTGACCATGAAGAGCATCTGTACTGTCATAGGCTTCCTCCCCACCTCTTCCATAGATACACTTCTGTGCCCACAATTAAAAGTAATTTCTCTACTTTTTTACGAGATCCCATCAACTATCTACCAAAGGACATCACTGCTATCATTCTTTCTTCTCACTGTTATCAAGTTTTTACTGTCTTCTGATTCCTAGCAGCAATCACACTTTCTATTATTGCCCACATCTCTAAAAATAATCTCCCCTTGACTTCACTTCTTATTTTAGCTACTGCCCCTTTGTAGCAAGCATTTTAAATTCCCTTTTTCCTATTCCTTTTTCAACCCACTCCAATTTGACTTTCCCAGACTGAAACTGCTCTTGTCAAGGTCATTAACATCTTCGTGGTGCTAATGCCCAGGATGGAGTCTCATTTTAACCTGTCAGGAGCAGTTGATACAGTTGACCACACTCATCTGTCTGAAACATCTTCTTCACTTGGCTTCTGAGGCACCATACCCTCCTAGTAGTTTTTCTAACATACTAGACTCTCCTTTCCTGCTTTTTAGCTTTTTTCTCTTATCCTTGACCTCCCACAATCAGAGAGCCCTAGAGTTCAATCTTGATCCTCTTCTCTATCTATGCTTACTTCCTTGATGCTCTAACTTAGGCTCATGACTTAAAATGCCACCTACTTTCCAAAGACTTTTGCATTTATATGTGACATCCATCTCTCTTATATTAAACTTTCTACTTGAAATCTCCATGTGAACTTCGAATAGACATCTACACCTTTGTGTATCCAAAAACTGAACTTTTGATCTTTCTCCTAAAAGCTGTTCTACCTTCACCTTTTCCCCAGTCTAATTCAGTCCATGGCAGCTTCATCCTTCAAGGTACTCAGGCTGAAACCCTATTTAGTCTAAACCCCTCTCTTGTTCATTTCACATCTAAACATGCAAGATGTATTGTTTGCCCTACCTTCTTGCCCCCTATATTGCCATAATGCTGATGTAACTGAATCATTACTCACCTGGACGATTGCAATAGACTTTTAAGTGGTATCTCAGCTCCTATATTTTTCCTCTAGAATCTGTCCTTCACAAGGCAGCTAGAGAAATCCTTTAGAAATATAAGTCAGATCATGTTGCTCCCCTGCTCAAAACCCTCCAGTGGATTCCCAATTTAATTAAAGGAAAACCTAAAGTCTTTACCTGCACCATTACCTTCATAGCTTATTTCCTGCCACCCCTCCTTGTCTTATTCCCTTCTAGGCAAACCATCCTTAGGGCTTTTGCACTGGAACAGTTTTTTCCCCCATGTATCCCTGTGGCTATCTCCTTCACTCCTTCAAGATTTATTCAAACGCCACTTTCTGATTGAGCTCCCAACGTCCTGACGACACCACTGAACAGTGTCGCTGCTTTCGCCTTATTCTCAGTACACTTAACCCCTTTACACTGTTCTATTCCTTCTTTTCTTTCCATAGAATTTATCAACTCTCAGTTTACCTTATAATTTGCTCATTTATGATATCTGTTGTTTACTGTTTGTCCCTTTCTAGAACTTTAGCCCCACACAGGACTCAGATTATTGTCTGTTTGGTTCACTGATGCTTGAAATTCTTAGAAAAGTTTCTTGGCATATAGTAGATGATCAAATATGTTAAGTTAATAAATGCATAAGCAATTCCTTTCCTAAGGACAAGGGCTACCATTAGGTCAGAAGCTGGGAAAATTAGAAAGTGGAGGAGGGAAAGTGAAAAACAGGATGAGGACCAAGACAGACCTAAACTGGAAGGCTTTGTCTTGCATTGTAGAGGTGGGTTTGACTGATGAAAGTTACCATGCAGGACTGAAAACCCAATTTCTTCACCATTCTCCATGGGCTGTGACTTCCAGAATCTCTACTACTTAATTTTCTTCTTTGCATATACTTCAGTTTGTTGGAATCTCTTTTAAACATATGATGCCCAAAATGAAACAGTATTTCAGATACACTCAAACCAGCATCCCATTAATATTATCTTGTCTGAACCTATACGTTCAGCAATGTAGTTAAAGAGATCTTTAATTTCCCAGGTTTGAATGACACATGACTCAGAATGAGCCTGCGGTCAACCAAACCCACAAGTTACTTTTGTTTATTCTTTCACACAAAACATACTTCAACAAAATCTGCTTAACTTTATTCTTTTAAACTATGTGTATGGCTTTCATATTTTTTTCTATTAAATTTCTCTTTTCAGTTTAGAGTCATTATCCTAACCTATCAAGATCATAATTCAATATCTTAGTGAACAGTCCCAACTTTTCATCTTTGGAAATCTGACAGTTAAAAAAAATTTTTTTTAAGGTGTTGATAAAATGTCCTGGACAGAGTTCTTGGGAAAACCTATGCCAAACTATTAGAAACCTTTATTTCCATAATAACAGGATCTATTTAGTATTCCGGATATATAGGTTTAAGCCAGCTATTTCTTAATCTTACCCACAAAATTGTTACTAAATAATTTTTCAGATGTTTTGCTGAAAGTCAAATGTACTGTGCCTATAAGATTCTGTTGATTTTCCAGTCTAGCATTTTGACCAAAAGAGAAAATGAGACCACTTTGGCATAGTTTTGTTAGATAAGCCCATGTAGGTTCTTGGGGAGCTCTTTATATGAGCTCGCAAGCCGTCTTTGATTAATTCTGTCTTGCAGTCAGGTTTGCTATCTCCAATTTGAAGATTTGATCATCTCCATCACAGTGACATTTTACCTCTGTTTATTTTGTGACTTATATGTGGAAAGAAATGTTCATATACTTCTTCCAGATGAGTGGTCCTTGTCATTTAAATTTGAATATGTTCTTTTCTATGAATGCATATATGAAATCTTATCATACAAATTTTAGTGTCATCTTTCTTTTGCTAGTTTACTTGACTCTTTTCTTTCCTCATCCCTTCTCCTCCATTCACACTGTCCATTCACTTTTGCTCCAGATACTTCATACTAGCACCTAGTGTACATCTTACAAGGAGTCTTCCTAGCTGGCTCAGTGGTAAAGAATCTGCCTGCTAGTGCAGGAGACATAGGAGACGTGGGTTCAATCCCTGGTCTGGGAAGGTCCCTTGAAGTAGGAAATGGCAACCCACTCCAGTATTCTTGCTTGGAGAATTTCATGGACAGAGGAGCCTGGTGGGCTGCGATTCAAGGGGTCACAAAGAGTTGGACATGACTTAGCATGCATGCATGTACATTTTACATATTTCTATATATTTGCACATTCTTATAATCACAGGTGACTTCCTCGATGAACTCTTAGGTGGCCTATTTCAAAGAGAATCAGTTTAGCTATCCTTCCCTGAGAGAGGATATTGCCCATAAAACTGTCTTGCTGCTGCTGCTGCTGCTAAGTCACTTCAGTCGTGTCCGACTCTGTGCGACCCCATAGACGGCAGCCCACCAGGCTCCCCCGTCCCTGGGATTCTCCAGGCAGGAACACTGGAGTGGGTTGCCATTTCCTTCTCCAATGCATGAAAGTGAAAAGTGAAAGTGAAGTCCCTCAGTCGTGTCCGACTCTTAGCGACTCTATGGACTGCAGCCTACCAGGCTCCTCCATCCACGGGATTTTCCAGGCAAGAGTACTGGAGTGGGGTGCCATTGCCTTCTCCTAGAAGCATCTATTTTTGTACTTTGAAGCCTCAACCTAAAGGTAATAGAATTATTCACTATTCTTTCACTCAATAAAATTCATGGAGCTCCTCCTCTGTCCCAGGCACTGTACTCAGTTATGCAGCAATTCTGGGCCTTGCCACGGTGCAATCCACCTCTCTATTTTTTCTTTTACCTCTGAGGGGGAAAAAAAATATCTCCTGCTTAGAAGGCATCTCTTACTAACTGAATGTTTGTGTCCTCCCCAAATTCACATATTGAAGCCCTAACCTCCCAACGTTGCTCTGTTTGGAGAGAGGGCTTCTAAGGAAGTAAAGTTAACTGATGTCATAGGGTAAGGCCCTGATCTGATAGGATTAGTGTCCTTATAAGAAGAGACGTCAGAGAACTTTCACCAAAGGGAAACAGAGTCGGCTAGTTGGGAGACACAGATTTTAGTGTGTTGGGTGGTGGTGGTGAATAAGAGTACACTCTGTGGTATACAAGGGGAAATATATTTAATAACATCAATAAAATTATAGTTATTCATTAGATGAAAGTTATTACCTATGTGTCCCACTTTCTTTCAAGATTCAAACATGCAGATTTCTCCTATAATGTTCAGCAATATTAAATATTAGTGTATTATGAGCCAGGGCTTCCCTAATAGCTCAGTTGGTAAAGAATCAGTCTGAAATGCAGGAGACTCTGGTTCGGATCCTGGCTTGGGAAGATTGCTGGAGAAGGGATAGGCTAACATACTCCAGTATTTTTGGGCTTCTCTTGTGGCTCAGCTGGTAAAGAATCCACCTGCAATGTGGGAGACCTGGGTTTCATCCCTGGGTTGGGAAGATCCCCTAAGAAGGGAAAGGCTACTCACTCCAGTATTCTGGCCTGGAGAATTACATGGACTATATAGTCCATGGGGTTGCAAAGAGTCGGACATGACTGAGCAACTTTCATTTCACTTCATGAGCCAAATTGTGTTCCCCCGCATGACTCCCCCTTATCTTGGAATGTGACTGTACTTGGAGGTAAGGCCTTTAAGGGCATGATTAAGTTAAAGTTGGGTCTTCAGAGTGCCCCCAATCCAATCTGATTGGTGTCCTTATAGGAAAAGGAGCTTCTGATACAAAGAGACACCAGTGATGTGAGTACAGACAAAAGCCCGAGAGGGGGCCCAGGGACAAAGGGTTCCTCTGCCAGTCAAGGAAAGGGACCCCAGAAGAAACCAAGCCTTTAGATGTCTTTATCTTAGACTTTTGGTTTTCACCATTGTAAGAAAAAGGTTTCAGTTGTTTAAGCCACTCAGTCTATGGTATTGTGCTATGGAAGCCAAAACAGACTTATACAGACTGGGTATAAGGATTATATTTTTGTTTTCCTAACCCTCCCTTCTCGTAATGTTTTATAGGCACTGCAGTTACCTTCTAGTCCCTTTGTTGTTTAGGGAGAATATTTGGGTCTACTCTCAGATACCCTGGGCATGGTATTATTTCTATGAGAATTAAGTACTAGCAAATTCATGTGAAGAACATGATTCTTCTCTCTTGAGCAAAAAGCTGGCTATCACAGGGTTAACCAGTCATTTTGAAAAGCATGTAGAGTACAACATTCTGCCTATTAAAAATCTGTTCTTCCCAAACAATGCATAACCTTTCCTGGGACACACTCTGAAAGCACTTCTCCTTTATTATCACTTATTGTTCTATTTATGTGAATTTTCCTTCCAAGTTCTGCCTGTAACGTTCTCCATCTCCTTTTTATAAGGACAAAATTGTAGTGTACTCATCCAGATGGTGGGAGGTTGGTAGAAACAGACCCAGGAGTGGGCCTTAAAATCTTAAACCCACACCCAGTCCTCAAGGCCAAGGTAGACTCAATGTATCATGCAGAAAGTGAAGCCAGTGTCCAGGATGGGGCCATGCGGTACTTAATAAATAAAAGTGTAAAGATGGGACCTAGAGTAGGAAATGGCAACCCACTCCTGTATTCTTGCCTGAAAAATTCCATGACAGAGGAGCCTGGCAGGCTATAGTCCATGGGGTCGAATACAGTCAGCCGAATGCAGACTGAGCGACTGATCACATAGAGATGGGAAATAGCTGGACTGACTCAGAACTTATTCTCTGGAGCCCAAACCTCCTCAGGGTTCCTGAGCTAAATTCCCACACTTAGTGTATTTTTTGAGCCAGATTCTAATCTGTTCCCTTCTTTACCCTGGAAGCCTTTGCCCCACAGCTGGGGCTCATTTGGTTTGGATTTTCATCTATAAATTGCTGTCAGCAAGGATCTTTAGGAGCTAATTGGTGAAAGTATCCTAAAAAGGGGACCCGAGAAGGAATTGAGGGAAACTGAATTTTCATCATTCCCTTCCTCCAAGAATTGTGTTACCCTTTGCCAAGAAACAACTAGCTTTGAAGCTTGAGTAATCTCTCTTGTTTGAAAGCTAAAAGCCAACTTAGATGAAATGCCATCAAACAAAAGTATGTTTCTCAGTCTTGTTGAGAAGTGTAGAGCGGATAGTGTTTGCGATTCAAAGTCTCACTTGGACACACTTCAAAGAGGGACTCCAGGCAGAACTGCTAAAAGCTCCGCCAGCACCAGGATGCAGAGATTTCTAGTCGCTGGGGGCCCCAGCTCAGTTCCTGCATCTGAGAAGCATCATAATTGCTGTCCTTTTAATCTTTTTTGCAGCTTATCAAATGGAGGCCACTTCACAGCAGGACACAGGTTCAAAATAATAAAAGCAAAATTTGTAGTGATTTGATTTTCCCTTAAAAAAAAAAAATCTTTCTAGTGATACTGAAGCTTAACAAAAGTGCAGGAATTTAAATTGGAAAAAGGGGGTTCAGGAACAGCTCAGATGATGGGGAAGCACTTCTGGCATCTAAGAACTGGTTGTGGAACAAACAAAGTAGATATGAATGTCAGGTCACAAGCTAAGGTGTACAACCATAAAGCTTTCCATTTTTATACAGCAACTAATTTTATCTCTAGATTCCACTCCATGAAGGTCTCGTAACTTGATCTCAGTCTATTCAGGGGTTTCGGTGTCCAACTGGTTGCTTAAGGTCACCTGTATACATCCCTCAATTAGGCAGTTGTGAGATATCCATTATCCTGTTGGGATGTGGTCACTTGCTCCTATGACTTGCCATCTTGATGCATCTTGTCCCTTTGCCTGACCCGCTGGCTCCAGCAGCTATATATACTCCTTCCATGTAGAGTCTGGGGCATAGGGACCATCAGGCCACTTGACATGGCACATGAGAAATCCTTTCTTAGGTATATAATCGTCCTATAGAGACGTATCTGTGTCCTTTCCACTTTTGTCCTTTCTTCTAAACACAAAATATATCCCTTTTTAAATACTGCCTTAATTTCATTTTAGGATCTTTTTTTTTTTTTTGCTCTTCAAAATGTAAGTGTAGAATGAGTAGAGCTACTCTATGCAAAAGAAAAATGAAACAATAAAACATTTTTTAAAAAGAACATAGCTCTGTTATAGTAGCCTATATTGTGAGAAGTAAAATGTGACAACATAAATAATTAGCACGAGAAAAATGTGATGGATTTTGTGACTTAAAAAAATGCATCCAGGGCAGAGTGTGATTAGCAGAGGGGGCTGGAAGGATTCTTAGGGGAGAGGATACTTGGGCTGGGCCTTGAATGAGGTATGCATTTCTGCAAGCAGATAAAAAGTGATTGCAAGGGCAATGGACATTCCAAGAAAACCTAGTGGTTTATTCTGGCTCTAGATCTCCAA
This sequence comes from Muntiacus reevesi, assembly GCF_963930625.1. NCBI lineage: Eukaryota > Metazoa > Chordata > Mammalia > Artiodactyla > Cervidae > Muntiacus > Muntiacus reevesi. The sequence continues at coordinate 23,569,050 of NC_089264.1, read as the reverse complement.
TTTAGATGACTTCCGAGAAGCACAGGCAGGCTTAGGGTCAATTTACCAGTTGGAAGATAACACATGGGGTTTGAGTTTCTTTGAGGTTTGCGTGTGTCGAGGTCAGCTTACGCGTACCTCTGAAATATCCAAAACCCTAGATTAGTTTCAGAGCTCTCCTGATCTCCTGGAAGTGCTCCTGACCACAAGACCAGTCTGTGGGTCAGAGCAGATGAGATCAGGAAGCCCTCCTCAGCAAACCTCCCACCCACTCCAGATGGAGTTCATGATTGCCCCCAGTCCAGCCTGCCCATCTCTGCAAGCTTTGCTTACCTCCCCCCGTGGAGTCATCACTTTGCTCCCTTTGTTTACAGGGTCATTTTTTCCCACATGCTCTGGTCTCTGAGAGCAATGCTATGTTTTATTCCCCATGCCCCTTGGTGTCTTCAGCATGTAGTACTTTCCTGGGATTTAGCCTAGAAGGAATTTAGTGGAGGAGAAATGGAAAGACCCACTGCCAAGCCTACTTCCTGCTAGTCTTTATGGAGCTCTGTATTTTTGTATAGGTTGAAGTGAATCTCATCTAGCTCTTATAGTAGAAAAGTGGGTTGCGTCAGGCATTCTCTGTTTGCCCCATTTATTTAAAAAAAAAAAATTAATACAATTTTTGCATGTTGCTTTCATTTAGTTATTACAAAATATTGGCTGTATTTCCCATGTTGTACAATACATCCATACACCTAGTTGTTTGTACCTCCCATTCCCTCACCCCTGCGTTGCCTTTCTCCATCCTCCCCACTGGTATGTGCGACAACTTCTTTTTTGTTCTATTCACAAGCTTGCTGTACTTTTTAGATTCCAGACACTATTGTTTTCCCCATTTTATAGATGAGGACACTGAGGCAAATGTAGTTTAAGTAACTTTACAAAGATGACAGAGTTAGTAACTGGCAGAGCCAGTATCCCAATCCAGTAACCACCCAATGTCATCAAATACTTATTATGGGTCTACGCTCTCTACTGCCATGTGTTAGGAGATAGAGAAATAGGTGAATTGGAAGAGTTTCTGTCTTTATGGAGCTTTTATTCAAGAAGTGAATGACAGGCTGTACACCAGTAAATAAATATCATAAATCAGACAATAATAAAAGCAAGAAAGCTAACAGCTAGTATAATATAATGAAGTCTGACTAGGTCAAGGGAGGCCTGTGACTACTTCTAGATAGTATGACTGAGAAGTCAGTGACAGCTGAAGTGAGATTTAAAGAATGAGAAAGCAGTGCCTGCAAAAGTTCTATGGAAGCTCTGCCCCCTTTCTCTACACCTCGCCCTAGACCTTGCCCTATGTGTCTCTTCCATCTGACTATTCCTCAGTTAGATAATATTATAATAAACTGATTTAAAAAAAGGTGGAGGGGGGTTCTCAGGTGGCACAGTCATAAAGAATCCATCTGCCAATGCAGGAGATGCAAGAGACACAGGTTCAATCCCTGGGTCAGGAATATTCCCTGGAGTAGGAAACGGCAACCTACTCCAGTATTCTTGCCTGGGAAATTCCAAGGACAGAGAAGCCTGGTGGGCTACAGCCCATGGGGTTGCAAAGAGTTGGACTTGACTGAGCGACTGAGCATAGCCCACAGCGCAGCGAGTTAGAAAAGAAGAAAGTGACTTGGGCAGGGAACGGGGAGGAGCTCACTCTTTGTGCCTGGAGTTTGGGGAAGAGTTGAACAACTGAAAAAGCAGAAAGGCCATGCTTTACATGTAACAGTAAGAGTTTGAATTTATTCTAAGTGCAGTGGGAAAAGTTTGTCACAGGGTCGTCAAAGGGCTTATTGTTTATAAACATCACTCTATTTTAATAAGGATGATTTGTAGTTGTTGTAGGTGTAGGAGGAGGGAAAATAGCCAGGAGGTCATAGCTCAGTTCTGGTCAGAGGTGACAGCTGCTGGAACCAGGATGGTGGCTCCGTATGGAGAGAAAGGAGTAGGGTGGGAAATATTTTGGAGTTTGAGCCTACAACTCACCGATGGATTCGATGTGGCAAATGGGAAAGAAAGGAAACTGAGATACTCCTAGATTTTTTACTTTAGTCACTCTTTGAACGTTTGTGTCATTTTACAGAGATGGGGAAGGACTGAGGGAGGAATCAGTCTTGATAAATGAGATGAAATTCAAGAACTTTTGTTTGAACTGTGAGTCTGAGTTTCTTTAACTATCCATCTGGAGTCTTAAGGAGGCAACTGTACACGGAATCAGGAGCTCAGGGGTCGCCCATGTTAAACAGAAGCTTCTAGACAGTGAGTTTTCACATCATCATAATAAAATTTTTGTGGTTTCATCATTTCTGCTCCAGAGGAGAATCCAGTTTTTCAAAAGCATGCCTTGACATCGCAAGTTTGTGTTTTATCAAAACAAGTCAATTCTAATTCCCACCACCACCTCAGGGTGGCAGTAATATTAACCAGGAAGATCACAGAGGAAGCAAGCTGCAGGCAGTTGGGAAATGAAATATGCAGATTGTGTGCATGCACTGTAATCAAACTATGCCATTCGTGGGAAAAGTAAGTAACAGTGAGGATTGTATACTGGAAGTCAACAAAACCTCTTAACAAGGAGATTGCTATTAAAATTGGAACTTCAAGCTATTAAATTGGAACTTTGAGCAAACATAGTCTTCCAACTGTGTTGGGAGAAGGAAATGGCAACCCACTCCAGCATTCTTGCCTAGAGAATCCCGTAGACAGAGAGGCCTGGTGGGCTGCTGTCCATAGGGTCTCAAAGAGTCAGACACGACTGAAGCGACTTAGCATGCATGCATGCATTGGAGAAGGAAATGGCAACCCAGTCCAGAATTCTTGCCTAGAGAATCCCATAGACAGAGAGGCCTGCTGGGCTGCTGTCCATAGGGTCTCAAAGAGTCGGACACGACTGAAGCGACTTAGCATGCATGCATGCATTGGAGAAGGAAATGGCAACCCACTCCAGTGTTCTTGCCTGGAGAATCCTAGGGATGGAGGAGCCTGGTGGGCTGCCGTCTATGGGGTCACACAGAGTCGGACACGACTGAAGCGACTTAGCAGCAGCAGCAGAGACTATGTCTAGTAATGGGGCTGGTGGTGCTAAGTGGCTTCATTCGTGTCTGACTCTTTGCAACCCTATGGGCTGTAAGCCTGCCACGCTCCTCTGTCCATGCGATTCTCCAAGCAAAAATACTAGAGTGGATTACCATTTCCTTCTCCAGGGGATCTTCCTAACCCAGGATCGAACCAAGGTCTCTTGTTACCTGCATTGGCAAGCAGGTTCTTTACCACTAGCGCCACCTGGGAAGCACTGATATCTGAAGGCAGCCCTTTCCATGGCAGGGTGGTGTAGAACAGGAACAGGTTGCCTTGGCCAGAGGATTAACAGAATGTGACAATACAAGGTGAAGGTAAATTTAGACCAAATTAGAACAGAACCCATTCTCTCAGCTCTATCTACCAAATAACTGTCATCATATTGTGGTGAGGAGGAACTAGAAATTTACATCAAAATCCCTACTGTGAATCTTTTGTAATTTTTAAATTCATTATGTCTAAATTAACTGTATAATAAGATAACTATATATCTAATTCTAGTTTCGGTTCAATCTCTTTGGACTGATCCATTTTGATTTTCTTACTCACTAAGTCCAACATAAAATTTCCAGATCTTATTAATGCCATGCTGTCTGTTAAGATTCTGATGTCTCCAGGGTGGGCAGAACTAGTTGGTGGAACATTTCACATGATGCTGTCTTAGCCAGGTTAATTCCTTCCTGGATATACTACAAGATTCAACTAATACCTTAAAGCTAGACACAGATAAATTGGTCACATTTCCTGCCTGAAAGCTAGGAGAGGACAGTCCTAAGCAAATGAACCTGGGTTGGCTGGATTTGGCCCTGAGAAGAGGGGATGTATAAATGTATATAGTACTTCTAAAGAAAAATGGGCCCAGGAGGACTGTCTCAGCTGTCTGGAGAGGCAACTCCACTTCTGCTACTTGACATCAAATCTTCTAATTAGAGAATCCAGTGATTCCCCCTTTAGACCTTACCCAAGTGGCTTAAATGCTCAGGAAGTCAAGCAGAATTACTTATCCTTATCAGTTAATGTTTATGGTTCACTCACTGTATGCTGGCCATTTTAGTAACAAGGCAACTTTCTATGAACAGTGATCCTCAGGACGTTGAGCAAAACAGAAGATTTGGCAAATTTGGCTCCTAGCAGGTTGGATATTCTTCTGTATTTCCCAGGATATGGAGAACTGCTGGGACAACAAGAAGTCCATTTTCCATAGAGTTCTACTTGGTTTGCATTATTTTATATCACTCGTTGTGCTCTGCATATATCTGCCTACTATATATGCCTATCAACACATGTAAGAAAATATATCATAAAGCCCATCTACAAAGGAACAAAATTGGAACCCATGTCAGAACCTACCAAATGCATTCATGAAAGCATGTGGACGTATTTATGGGACAAGTTTGGATATTATTGAGAACTCTTAAATGATACAGACAAAGAGCTACCAAAGAGTGTTAGGACGTAAAAGTCAAAGGAACCTTTTAGGTGATACTGTCAGATGTTTCTCAAATGTTTTTAAACAGCAGGATATTTTTTTTCAATTGAAAGTTGATGCAGAAGCCCAGTATACAGAGGAAAGCTTTCCTGTATGAGGGTGGGGGGAAGGCCTTGCCTTCTTAACCTCCCCTGAGTCACTTCATAGAATTGAAGACAGTTAGCAGGATCACTTGCAAATACATCTGCCTGACATTAGGAAGCCAAGGCTCAGAGGAGCCCTGGGGTGAGTAGTCCAGGGTCACCTTGTACATAATTTAAGTAATTACAGTTAGAACTTGGTTCTACTGACTCCAGGTCCATTAAATCACATTCTAGGAATCAGTTTTTCCCCTGTTGAATTATGTGGAATCGGTGAAGAAAGGATTGCATGCTTATTGCTGTTGCTTTTGTGTAGATCTTTCTGTTTCAAGGAGTTGAATCACTAAAAGAAACCACATGCTTTTGCAACTGGGCCTTTTCTTCAGGTTTTGGGCAGAAGTCTAGCTTACTTACAAATAGGTAAAGGAGTACGTCAAGGCTGTACATTGTCACCCTGCTTATTTAACTTATATGCAGAGTACATCATGAAAAACGCTGGACTGGAGGAAGCACAAGCTGGAATCAAGATTGCCGGGAGAAATATTAATAACCTCAGATATGCTGGTGACACCACCCTTATGGCAGGAAGTGATGAAGAACTAAGAGCCTAATGATGAAAGTGAAAGAAGAGAGTGAAAAAGTTGACTTAAAGCTCAACATTCAGAAAACTAAGATCATGGCATCCAGTCCCATCACTTCATGGGAAATAGATGGGGAAACGGTGGAAACAGTGGCTGACTTTATTTTTGGGGGCTCCAAAATCACTGCAGATGGTGAGTGCAGCCATGAGATTAAAAGACACATACTCCTTGGAAGAAAAGTTATGATCAACCTAGATAGCATATTAAAAAGCAGAGACATTACTTTGCCAACAAAGATCTGTCTAGTTAAGGCTATGGTTTTTCCAGTAGTCATATATGGATGTGAGAGTTGGACTATAAAGAAAACTGAGGGCCGAAGAATTGATGCTTTTAAACTGTGGTGTTGGAGACGACTCTTGAGAGTCCCTTGGACTCCTAGGAGATCCAACCAGTCCATCCTAAAGGAGATCAGTCCTGAGTGTTCATTGAAAGGACTGATGTTGAAGCTGAAGCTCCAATACTTTGGCCACCTGATGTGAAGAGCTGACTCATTTGAAAAGACCCTGATGCTGGGAAAGATTGAGGGCAGGAGGAGAAGGGGACGACAGAAGATGAGATGGTTGGATAGCATCACCAACTCGACGGACATAGGTTTGGGTGGAGTTGGTTATGGACAGGGAGGCCTGGGGTGCTGCGGTTCACGGGGTTGCAAAGAGTTGGACAGGACTGAGCGACAGAACTGAACTGAATTAGCTTCCTTAGCTAAGAACTCAGGTTCTTCTAGTCAGTCTTGTCCTAGGTAAGTCACTTAAGCCTGTATGTATTGCCATGTTTCAGGGGCTTGGAATGATCAGAACAGTGGTGGATATATCGATAGGAAACTGACATGAATGAAATGTGTCAGGAGAGTTTGAACTATAGACTTCTGAACATTGTTCCAAAGAATCCCAAGATGAGGGTTAGAAAATGGATTCTGAATTATGAGGTTAAACAAGAAACTGTGTTAAAATTTCTTTAGCCCTATTGACAACTCCACAATTCACCCACCTGACTCACCAGCATCTCAGCATCCTGTGCTGGCCCCCTCTCTCTCCCTAAACCTCACGTGTCTTGGCTGGGGCTGGTTTGTCTACTCCAGATGCCCTCCTACTATGTCTTTTGTCCCTGATGTCTTAATATTTCAAATCTCAACTCTTCCTCAAAGCTTTTCAGATGCCCTTCTCAGCTCTCACGTCCCTTTTGCTATTCCTCCAGACTAGTACTTAGAGATTGCCTGCCTCTTATTAGAGTTCTTTAGTCTATGTCTGTCTTCTCCTTCTCAGTTGTGAAGGGCTAAGAAAGCTCTGGAAACGTGTCATATTCATAACATCAGGCAAAATGGTTGCCCATACCACAGGCTTCCAAATGGTTGTTTAGCTGATAAGTTGTGTCTGACTCTTTGTGACTCGATGGACTGTAGCACGCCAGGCTTCCCTGTCCTTCACCATCTCCTGGAGTTTGCTCAAACTCATGTTCAGTGAGTTGGTGATGGCATCCAACTGTGCCATCCTCTGTTATCGCCCTTCTCCTCCTGGCTTCAGTCTTTCCCAGCATCAGAGTCTTTTCCAGTGAGTCAGCTCTTCACATCAGATGGTCAAAGTATTGGAGCTTGAGCTTCAGCATCAGTCCTTCCAGTGAATATTCAGTGTTGATTTCCTCTAGGACTGACTGGTTAGTCAAATATAATTGTGCAAAATATATAGAAATAGCCTTTTTGTCTTTTTTTGATTACAAGTGATGATGGGGTCATAAGATGGATAGTAGAGACAATCCCAATTATGGTAATGTTATAAAAATGAGATTTTGAAATTTTATATTTACAGGTAAATAATGAGGATATTCAAGGAATTGAACCTATAAAAAATGTTGCCTGAATTTTGAGTATGTAGAGCTTGAGTTGTTCAGCCTGTTTCTGTGGTTCTTTATTGAATTCTCAGTTTTTAGTTTTTAGAAATTATTTTTGAGCATTGCATCTCCAATTGATATATAATTTCTTGATTAGAGAATTTTTTTTAATTTTAAAAATTCTATCAAAATTTACTGTACTACTGTTTCTGACTTTATTTTCCCAGGAATTATGAAGATATCAACAGTTTATTTTATGTATCCAAATATACACATTATATATTTTATCTATCTATCTATCATCTGTCTTGGAGAAGGAAATGGCAACCCACTTCAGTATTCTTGTTTGAAGAATCCCATGGACAGAAAAGCCTGTAGGGTTATAGTCTATGGGGTCTCAAAGAGTCAGACACAACTGAGTGACTTAACACAGCATCATCTGTCTGTCTGTCTGTCTGTCTACCTGTCAATCTATCATCTATCTTTCTGTTTATATGAGAAATAGTCAGGAGCAGGTTTAAAAACTGTCATTTTGGTTCTTGCTTGATTATAGAATTTAGTAGAAGGTTAGTCACTCACCTTGTTTGTCCTTCTGAAATAAATTTTCAAAACAGTACATGTTAATTTGTAACCAAAAAAGCATATGACGTTATAATTAAGAGCATGAACTTTGGTGTTAGACTGCCTGAGTTCCACTACAATTCCACTACTCCTCAATTATGTGAACAAGGGCAAGTTATTTTAACTCTATTTCCTTGATTGTACAATGGGGATAACAATAGTATTTACCTCCTAGTGTTGCTGTAAAGACTAAATGAGGTAATATTTTAACTGTTTAGAACAGTACCTGGAACTAGTTATACCATATAAGTGCTAAATGTTGTTAATCTAGAACTTTTTTTTTGACTCTCTCTTCCTACCTCTCTCTCTATGATAAGCTCTTTGGTATGTTCTTGAGTATCAGTTATGTAGTTGAGATGAGCATGAGTAAATATAGACATATGCACCTCAAAGAACACTACATATATACTTCTCTAAAATAGGTGTTAATGCTGATGAGAAAGTTCTTATATCAAGAGTACTGTAGAAGTGTTGATGACCCTGCTCATAACTGGGAGTAGAATATATGAAGGAGTGATTAGAAATGCAGTCACCGCATTAAGGAAATGTTCTGATAATACAGTATAGGCTTTACTGTAGGCAACTTTGATGTTTTGTTAAAGTATAAGCAGAACTGCATATCTCAAACAGCCATTCTAGATTGCAAGGTTTGCTGATACTAAAGAAGTGCAAATATATACAATTAATGGGTGAATGATGGGGAGAATTGTTCGCTGAATCAGCCTTACACTGAGTTGCATCTGATTGATCATATATACAGCTCTCTGGAAAACAACAAGCATGTACTGAGAGAGTTTTAATGATCCCATTGCTTGCCATCAGTCTTCATAATAAGACTCACCTTCATGGACCTTTTCCCTAAGTTTTGAAACTCTGCAGGTTTTTTCCCTTACCCTTTTTATATTTCTAAAGTGTGTGTGTTTAGTGGAGAAATGCTCCAAATTGTGCTTGCTGTACTTGATTGGACATGTGACTTTTCCTCTTTGGGTTTTAAATAGATTTGCAGATTTAGGAGTCTGCAGACTACCTACTGCACTTAACTAGATAATTTAGCACCCACCAAAACTTTCCAGTTATGTTTTCTGTGCTTACTCATAGATATATATCCAAATTATATATTTACTTTTATTTTTAATATTAATATTTACAGAAACAGAATTATGGATCCTTCATGCATAGGGTCAGTCAAGGCAAGAGAAGAGTAAGAAGAAATGGAATTTATATATATGTATTATATATATGTATATATACATATAATTTTCTTTTTTTTTTTTTTTGCATCATAAAATCATAGCATGACTAAGGAGCCTGGCAAGTAGGCACAGGGGTAAAAAAGGCAAATGTCAAACACCTAAATAAAAAACAAAGACCTCACATAAATATTCAGATATCCTGTCTCCATAATATCAGATAACCAGACAGTTGAAAATATCTGCATAATGGACTGGGTATTCTAGATTTTATCTGACATGTGATGTCATTTAGGGGTAAACTGGACTGTAAATAATTAACTTAGTTCTTGAAAGTCTCTAGTGTTGTCTCCTGTGTGTGAGACCCAAGAAGCTATGGGAAGGTCAGCGGATGACCTAAAAGCATTTAGCATTAGGTGGTCTCTACTTACCTACTCACCTTGATGCTACCACTTTAAAGAGTGGGTCTACTAAATTAATTTCATCTCAAAAGATAAACAACTGCTCCCAGAAAATAATTTGCTAACAATGCCTCTGGAAATAATATAAAAATACCTGGCAGAAATTTGTTTTCATTTCTAGAAGAAGTCAAGGATAACCTTTATTTCATTACCTGGGCTTTCTATGAAAGTTGACTGAGTGTTTCTTAGCCAGTCTGAGCCTGGGTTCCTTCCTAAGTCATGTAGGTGTAACCATACCAATTTTGGAGTTGCTATGAGGTTAAACAAGAATCTATGTTAAAATGAGATGATTTTGACCATTATTATGTATCTGGATCTGATACATAATAAGTGTTCAATAATGGTAGCTGCAGGGTGGTGTCACAAACCTGGGCTATGACAAAGCTGTGGGCTAGTATAGTATAACTGAACTCAATCATACAATCATACAAAATGCTCATGTGGCATGAGTATTTGATGCTATTCTTGCCCACTACTGAGTCAAGTATGTTTTATTTTTAATAACTGGGATTTGAGGGTGCTCCAATCTGCAGTCTTCTGTTGAGAATGCTCCACTAAAGGGCTCTCTCCTTGAGGGAGCTCAAGTTAATAGTTGATAGCCCTTCTATTATTCTCTGCTGCCCAAAGGAATTTCCCTCTCTGCTCCTAGAAGAGGTAAGAGAGGCAGATGCAATGTTTTACATTGGGAAATTATTATTAAAGATAATGCTTACTGCTGCATGATTTAATTTTTCAACTTGCCAAGAACTTTGAGGAATTTAAACTTCTAAGTAGTTTCATGTATTATATATTTTTCCTTTTTAAATTAATGATTGGGGGAATGGATGCCATATGTAGGAAGATCACTTGTACCTATATGTACTGTCATATTTCAGGGACTCGGAATGTTCACACCAGTGGTGGATATATTTCTAGGAAACTGACATGAATGAAATGTGTTGGAAGGGTTTGAACTGTGGACTTCTGAACATTGTTCCGGAGAATCTCAAAATGAAGTTTAGAACGTGGATTCTGAATTGTCTTTCCTGTGAGGAGGGAGTACAGTAAAAGAGGCCTTACTGTCACTGTGGAGACCACTCCCATCACCCTTTCACTGCGAAAAGCAGAAGAATAGGATCTTAACTATGATCCAATTTCAAGACAAAAACTAAACTGCTTATTTTAACAGAGAAAACTTAACATGAAGAATTGACTGGGCTTCCCTGGTAGCTCAGTGGTAAAGAATCCACCTGCCAATGCCAGGGATACAGGTTCAATCCCTGGTTTGGGAAGATCCCACATGCCTCTGAGAAACTTAGCCCTTGGGCCGCAATTATTGAGCCTGTGAAGCTGCAACAAGAGTAGCCCCTGCAATGAGGAGGAACCGTCCTGTAACTAGAGAGTAGCCTCTACTCTCTGCAGCTAGAGAAAAGCCCTCTCAGCAACAAAGACCCACACAGCCAAAAATATTTAAGTAAAAATTGCTAATTTGGTATTAGTGAACTAAGAATGCCCCAGATGAACACTAATGCAGTCCCTGTCCATAAGGCTGGTTTCATGTGTGTGTGACCACTACATTTCCATGAGGTCTTTCATTTAGAAGGGCATCATGCTTGGTTTGCTAGCATCCAGGGGGTTGCAAAGAGTTGGCCGTGACTTAGCGATAGAGCATGCATGCTTGGTTTAATGCTCTCCTGTTGCTATCTTGGAATTCTTAATAATTTTTGAAAAAGCATATAACATTTTCATTTTTCACTGGACTTGAAAAATTATGTAATTCATCTCACCTGCAGGAAGATGCAACCACCTTTAGGCATGGGGAAACAAAGGGAAGAGGCTGAGATTATGAAACAAAAAATTTTTGAGGTGTAAATGCTACTTAGCACTGGTGTCTGAGTTCAGAGAATAAACCCTGAGAGTCTGGAGCATAGTCTCTGAGAATGGGTGCTGGCTGCCTCGCACCAGAGTCTTGGAAGGAATGCCAAGGTGGGGTCAGAATCTCTGAGGTGGCATCATGAGGCTGATTGTGTCAATGTTAGAATTTCAGACTCCTACTGCTAGAAGGGATTGTGACTGACGGTTTGCAGAGGTATTGCTCAGTGATGCCAATAAAGCCAAAGTCCAAGAGGAGAAGGATTCATGATATTCAGGAAGCAGACAAAAAGAGGCAAGCCTCTTTCCCTTCCCCAGTCTTCCCATCTTCCCCTTGGCATCTTCCCCAAAGGCAGATTTTAGCAGGCATCTAGCTGGCAAAGTACCACGGTGGCCTATAGCATCCTCATTCTAGAGTCATGAATGACGTACAAAAAGGTGCACATGGAGGGAGAGCTTAGTGTCTTTCACAAGCAGAGCAGTGAGAGACCAGGAGAGATGTACAACATGTCTCAAAGTCTCTCTGTCCTCCCAGAGGCATTGCCAGTATCCCCACCAGGATCTGTTTAGGTGGATCTTCTGATGGTCATATGAACCCTCAGAAGACTTAGCTAGCATGACCTTTTCAAGTAGACTTAGAATATTTGTAGCTTCATTTTACCCCATGAACTTTATGATATTTACATGATACATAATTCTGGTTCAGATGTGTGAAATGTTCCGATGGACATGAGTTAAAAAAGGGGAGGGAATACCTCACTGTGCCGGATATAAACTTTCCCTATGAGTGCCTCCTGGAAGGAAACTTTTAAGTAAACACCAGACATCAGACCTCTCTCTGTGTCTTCTCTCTAGTTTGGAGTTGTGTTTGTGTCAGTGATTGGGTAAAATTTGATAAAGTTTACATTTGGCACAGTTTTAAAATTTGCTCAATTAAGGTAAGGATTATTATTTCATGTCATTTATTTATTTGTTTTTTAAAGATTTTTACATGGACCAATTTTTAAAGTCTTTATTGAATTTGTTACAATGGTGCTTCTGTTTTATGTTTTGGTTTTTTGGCCTCGAGGCTTGTGAGATCTTAGCTCCCCAACCTGGGATTGAAACCATACCCTCTGCATTGGAAAGTGAAGTCTTAACCACTGGACCATCAGGGAAATTCCTATCACTTCATTTTAAATGAAAAAAATTTTGTGTGAAAGGATTCAAAATTCCCATGAGAAGGTCACCCTCCAAGGAGTGGGTGTGTATTTTTCTTGCCACATCTCACTGAGCTGTTCCATGGCTCCCAAATTACTCTGGTGGCCCAGGCTGTAGCAATAGGAGTTCAGCTCTATAGGTTTGGTGGCAGAAAGGAAATTAGGTTCTGTGATAGCTCTTCATGGGCGTCCCAGGGGGCACTAGTGGTAAAGAACTTATCTGTCAATGCAGGAGACATAGGAGACATGGGTTCGATCCCGAATCTGGAAGATCCCCTGGAGGAGGGCAGGGCAACCCTCCCTAGTATTCATGCCTGGAGAATCCTATGGACGGAGGAGCCTGGAGAGATAGAGCCCACAGGGTCACAAAGAGATGGACATGACAGAAGTGACTTAGCATGCACGTAGCTCTCTATAAGGGTGGTGTCTTCACCATGCATCCCTTTCCCTATACACTTTTTAAAAAACAACGTATATATGTTTTAAGACAAAAGAGTTTCATCATAATGATGATGTCAAGCAAGGTAACTATGTATTTTAGCTTAAACTTACCTTCATAAGGCTCGTTTCTCCATAAAGCTACCTTCCTAATGGCACTTTGAAAACTGGAAAGGTCTGTTGCTAAAGTGCCAGAGGCACAACTAATGTTTGAGGGAGAGAGAGCGTCTGGGATAGAAATGTTTTGTCAGAGTTGTTTGCAAATGAAGAACAAGGATAATATTTGTTCATATATGTGTCATCTATCATCAACCACCATCTTCATCAGAGAGGCACCTTATAATGAAGTCAGACTTCTGCCTTGAGCAATTTGGCCAGGCCCAGATGACACGCTCAGCTTAGAGCTGTCATTAAGGGGACAAGCAGGAAGGCTGACAGGTTAACTTGATATGCTTGATTTCAACATCATTGTTGGATCAAAGGCAGACACTGCAAGAGTGCTGAATTCAGAGAAGTTATTGCTTACAAAATGCCAAAGGTAGGGTCTGAACAAAAATATCTGGGAGAAATCTGTCTGTGAAATGCATTTTCTGCATAAAGCACACAATTTCCCACAAAGCACAGAGGCATAAAGCCACCCTTCCTGGTGGGTTGCTCGCTTCTCTTTCATTTACCAGCAAGGATACCCAAATTATATAAACATGTAAAGGTTTTGGTGCCCTTCTGGAGAAGGGAAGAAAGACCCAGCTGAATCAGCTTCCTAAATGACTGCATTATTTTACCCTGATGGCTTTAATTTGAGAAAAATAACTGCATTGAGACCATCTGCATATTCATAATGTGGAACATATGACTGGTTTTCAGGATTTTGAAAAAGAAAATGCATTAATAACCATGCTTCTTTCCATTCATTTCTCACATTCCAGGCTATTTCTTTGAAAAATAGTGTATTTCAAAAACCTGTTTACTCTTTACATGGGCCAAATGTTCTCATTCCTTTAGGCTTTGTGTGTTGTGTCTGCTACTATTATACATTTCAGCAACAAATGCTAAAACAGAATATGGTTGTTTATGAAGAAGAATGCCCTGTAAGTGAGTTCATAACGCTTTGTAGATGTGTATTTATATTAACACATTGTCTTTTGTTAGGCATAAATTATTAGAGTTGTATTAACGGAAAGTCCTGCTAGAATTTCCTGAAAGTATGATGAGGACTCAAGCCAAGAAGGGTGTGTAGTGTGTGTGAATAGGGACATGTATATGTGTTTGTGTGGATGAGGGTGTGTGTATCTTAGGATATGGCAATGTACATCTAGTTTTGACCAAGTGACATAATCAGCAATCAGGAAAACTAAAATGATTAAATTTACAGAAATTGTTTCAGACAATGTTATACTAGTAAGAAAATAAGATAGAAGAATTTTTGAATTTTAAATTCTTAATGAAGTATAAAACAATCTCTAGTAATATCAGAGGAAAATGAAAAAGTGATAAAACTTTTAGGGTCTTCTTGTCTGGCTTTTGGGTAGTCACTGGATCAATAAGTCCAATTCCTAGTATAAGGTAACGAACATGAGAACAACCAAAGCACTAGAAATGGCTTAACTATTTTTAAAACAAAACAGAAAAAGGTGTAAACGGGGGGAAAAGATTAGAAAAGAAATGAAATTGTACTCCTCTGAGACCAAGATGCTATGTTTCTAAAGCCGCAGTAAAAAATAACTAGTGAAACAAAAATTAGATGGCAGAGTCATGTACGTTGTGAAGAACTGGAGCAAATCCATCTGCTCCCTGGGAGGCTGCCGCGAAGCATGCATGTCCTGTGGACATGGGGCATCTTAGTTACTCTTGGTCCTCCAAAGGTTCTTTAAAGCCCCCAACGGCTTAAAGATACAATTTCTTTCTTCTGTTTTGTCATACTTCTTAGAATTTGGCATGAGGCCTTAGGAGCTTGCTAGCTCAGATGAAATCATTTATAACATCTTGTCCGGTTTGCAGATAAAAAAAGCCAATAGTATTTGGATAAGACATCTTTTGTTAAAAAGAAAATACTCCAAGGCAGTGATTGACATTAAGATAAACAAACTGCTTATATCACAGTTATGCCAGAGTCTCTGTTTTGCAAGAGGAAATGATCTGACACTTCCATTTATTAGTGAGGGCATTGGAGATTTCCAGTCATTCTCAAAATCTACTGTGATGACAAGTTGGGAATGGTCTTGCTTTCCAGGACATAGTGAGGGACTTCTTTCTCAAGGAATTGACTTAATTAGAATGAATTTTCTCTGTTTTTTTCCCCTTCTAGTTAGAAAACCATACTTGTGATTACACAAATATCCTGTTTTGACACAGACTGTATTAACTTAGTTCAGTTGTCATAGCTCTTCGAACAGTAAAAAGGATGTCTTCTATGTTTTTATCTGCCTTCTAATTTCTAGTAAAGATGAAACAAAGTTAATCACTTACATATGGTTTTGAAATTTCCTTCATATTTACTGTCCTTATATCTACCTAAAAATTCCCTTTGCTTTCCTTTCTACTGTGAATATCAAACTTTTTCACAGTGAATTCTGTCTGGTGAATATAGTGGTATAATATAAGTATTCTTTTTGCTCTGGGCCCCATATTGCTTTATTCATCCTATTCATGACTTTTCTCTCCATGAATTCTCTCTCAATTATAGCTGATAAAATTGTCCTCATTCTTTTTCAGGGTACAGAATATACTTAGATGTAGCAAAGTCATGTGTTAATAAAATATGGGCAATTCAATCAGTGTGACTCTCTTCCTCTTTCTTTTTAAAAATTTGCTTTGGATTCATGCCAATCCAGAAGTGAAACTGGAAGATCTCCTAATAACTGTTTTCCTTTACATACTGATTTGTGATAGAATGTGATATACATCTTTTGGTTCTGTGCATTTAATAATTCCTTAAAAACCTCCATTAAATCAACTATTCAAATGAAGTGATGCAAATATGTAAAATAAAACTTCCCTGTTCTTTTATTGTGATCAAATACTTGTAACAAACTTCACCATTTTAGCCATTTTAAGTGTATAGTATTAATTAGTACATTCACATTGTTGTGCAATCATTACCACCATTTATCTCCAGAATCTTGCCGTTTCCCCAAACTGAAACTATGTACCTGTTAAACAACTCCGCATCTACTAGCCCTTGTTGTTCAGTCACTAAGTTATGTCAGACTCTTTGTGAGCCCATGGACTGCAGCACACTAGGCTTCCCTGTCCTTCACTATCTCTTAGAGTTTGCTCAAACTCATGTCCATTAAATCGGTGATGCCATCCAGCCATCTCATCCTCTGTCACCCCCTTCCCCTCCTTTCTTCAATCTTTCCCAGCCTCAGGGTCTTTTGCAATGAGTCAGCTCTTCGCATCAGGTGGCCAAAGTATTGGAGCTTCAACTTCAGAATCAGTTCTTCCAATGAATATTTAGGGTTGGTTTCCTTTAGGATTGACTAGTTCTATCTCCTTGCAGTCCAAGGGACTCTCAAGAGTCTTCTCCAATACCACAATTCCAAAGCATCAATTCTTCGGTGTGAAGCCTTCTTTATGGCCCAACTCTCACATCGGTACATGACTACTGGATAAACCATAGCTTTGACTATGCAGACCTTTGCCGGCAAAGTGATGTCTCTACTTTTCAATATGCTGTCTAGGTTTTTCACGGCTTTCCTTCAAAGGATTAAGCATCTTTTAATTTCATGGCTGCAGTCACCATCCACAGTGATTTTGGAGCCTAAGAAAATAAAATCTGTCATTGTTTCCCCCTTTCCCCCATCTCTCTGCCATAAAGTAATGGGACCAGATGCCATGATCTTAATTTTATGAATATTGAGTTTCAGTACAGCTGTTTCACTCTCCTTTTTCACCCTCATCAAGAGGCTCTTTAGTTTCTCTTCACCAAAAAGTGTACCTGTTAAACAACTCTTCATCTGGGTACCCTTGGGTAACCACTGTTTTACTTTCCATCTCTATGAATTTGACTATTTTGGGTACTTCATATAAGTGGAATCATATGATATAGTATTATTTTTTTTATGTAAGTTTTCCCTTTTAAATGGATTTAACAGCATTAAGGAGATGAGCTGGACTCTCCAAACTGGTCCTGCACTTATCTTCAGTTTCCAACTCTGTCATCACAAGAGAGGTCAGACTTAATGCCATCAAAATTTATTTCTGAAGGCCTTGTAAGTGGATCAACACTGAAAACGTATGATGGTCTAGACAACCCATCTTGATTTAAATTAGATTCTATTCTGCAGACGTTACCCTGCCAGCCCAACTCTTGACCAAGAGTCAAGTTATGTAAGTTAAGGAAATAAAAATATATTGCAGGACCTAATTAGCTGAAATTATTCCCTCTGTATCTTGTGTGTGTGTATACACTCATAAAAGGAAATGATTTTTCGTAGTAACATTGATAACTCATTTCCGTAAGTCGTAGTATAGATCACAAAGGATTTTTTCATACTTTTAACAAACATGGTTAATGTTTACTAATTAGCTTATTAATGTTTATTCCCACATTTACATGCTACAATTCAGGCTCAGTGAGATTAACTCCCTCCCATTCACAAGGCAAGTGAGTTGTGCTACTGGGCCCCAGGGCAGTCCCATTGTGTAGGCTCCGGCTCCCACTATCTTCCTAATCACCCCCAGTGGCACAGGAAGCTGTGTCTGGGCGGTGTGCAGTCCCAGTCTGAAGCACTAATCAGCAAATGCAGCGCTCTTTCTTTTAATTTGATCTTCCAAGAGACTTTTCCCTATGTCCAACACTCTTAAGGACCAGACAATTGGCCTACACATTGTGAGGCTCTGGTGAGGGTCAGAAACTTCCCATGTCCAGCAAAGAGCTCCTGGCAGGCCGCAGCAATTAAGGATCAGGAACTCTTTTTCTCTCACCAAAACTGGGTCACATTACAGATAGTGGGGAGAGATAGTGTGGAACTAGTTCCGAGTGGCAGCTGACCAAGTCCTGTCGCTGGCAACAAACATGGAAAACGGCCTTATGGTAAAATCCAACGTGAAACTGCAAATGATTAAAATAATAATGGAAAATGCTGCCAACGGTGTTTATAAAAAAACCCTTTCAAATGTAGGGAACATCGTGTAAAGCATATTGGGTTACTCTGTGGTCTTCCAACGGTGTCTCTGGGCCTGGTCTGTACAGGAAACACAGCGAAAGGGAAGAAGCAGAAACCTCAGCTCTGTGCTTTCTTGACTCTTGGAGCCTCACATTCCCAAGAGTATTGTCATAGTGGTTTCAAGTTTTTTGTTTTTGTTTTTGTTTTTTTAAATGGAGCTTGGGAGAGCTGTAGAAGTAACCCTTGCTGGACAAGTCTGTTGGCAGAACCGTGTTCTGCTGGTCGTGCAGGCCTGCCAGGTTGGGGAACATGCCCAGCTGGGCAGACACCTCTGAGTCCCTCCTCCTTGTCTCTTATTTCCCAAGGCACTTTGATCCTCTCTCATTTCCACTCCAAATTGGTCCCTGTGTATACTGTGTCAGTTGGCACACTTCTATTAAAGAAATATTTTGCTAATAATATCCTAGCTGTTTCAAATTCTCCACAGCCTCTTCCATCCTATCTGTGCATAACGGTGATTGTTCTATATCCCATCATTTAACCTTGCCAATACAAGCTCGACTGCTTCATTTTCTGTTCAATTTATCACCGAATATCGTGAGTCCAAAGAGTTCAAAGGTTGGCAAAAAGCTGTTTTTATTAAATAGCATTTTCTGTTAACAATTTGAAAGATAATTATTAAAAAATATTTATAGTTTGCTAATTTGTTAATGTGCTAATTTGCCCAATGTGCTTAGGCAAATTGAAATAGTTTGTAATTTGAAAAAGCAAATCTTATCACAAGATACTTTATTTATTTTTATTGGGTTATAGTTGCTTTCCAATATTATGTTAGTTACCTTCATGGAATGGCTCAAAATACTCTTTGACTTGCTGTGTTCCGCTGGACGAGTTGCTGGACATTTCTGGACATCTATTCTGCATCAAAAATAAAGAGTGAAGACTTTCACTTGGCTCTGGGCATTAAAATGCAGCAGTTTTATAAATTTATAAAACAAAAAGCAAACTTGGGCTATTGCCTGAGGACTCTTAGCAGTTACATTTCATATGCTCTTGGCTGTGTATTTCTAGAAATCAATTTTCTCTTTTGTCCTCTTTCAACTTATTTTGAAAATCAAGTCTCTGGATTTCTTCTGTCTCCTTTCACTGCAGCCCAGCTCTACTTGTTTATTTTTGGAAGCCAGCAGCTTCTAGATTAGCTTTTTTGTTTGTTTGTTTTGTTTATTTTTATTAGTTGGAGGCTAATTACTTTACAATATTGTAGTGGTTTCTGCCATACATTGACATGAATCAGCCATGGATTTACATGTATTCCCCATCCCGATTCCCCCTCCCGCCTCCCTCCCACCCTATCCCTCTGGGTCTTCCCAGTGCACCAGCTCTGAGCACTTGTCTCCTGCATCCAACCTGGGCTGGTGATCTGTTTCACCCTTGATAGTATACTTGTTTCAAAGCTATTCTCTCAGAACATCCCACCCTCGCCTTCTCCCACAGAGTCTAAAAGTCTGTTCTGTACATCTGCGTCTCTTTTTCTGTTTTGCATATAGGGTTATCGCTACCATCTTTTTAAATTCCATATATCTAGATTAGCTTTGAAACAAAGGTCTATCAGCTACCAAGATCAGCGTGTGAAATTTCAGCAAGGGGATTTCATAGAAGAGTAACTTTTAAGGCAGTGAGCTTTTGTCTTTTGTTTTCTAATTTAGACCATTGAACCATTGTCAGACACAAAATTTCTGTGTTTTGTTTGAATTGGGTGACTTGGTTTACATGCATGTTTTATCTTTATACATTAACTTTATCTGGAACATGACTTTGTAAGAGTTCTGTTTGAGTAAGAATGTTTCTATTATGCCTAGGTCTCTTTTTTTCCTATGGAAATATGCTTTCAAATGTTATAGTGGAATTTTCTTGCAAAATAGGATTAAAATGAAAGCATCTAATTCTGAAAGCAACTTTTCAATAATACTATTTGTAAGACTTTGATAAGGTTTTTAGGCTTTTTCTATCTCACAGGATGGTTTATAGTTTGAGAGAAAATTCTATTCCCTGGAGACAGGATACTTTTATATTTCATAAAGGAAGATATCTAGACTTTAAATTCAGTAGCTTTGGATTTTAATCTCATGCTGCCCTTAGCTGAATGATCTTAGACCAGTCATTTGGTCTTTTTGAGCCTCAGTTTTTCACCTATAAATTGAGGGCATAATAATTACTTCTCAAGATTAGAGCTAAATGACATCTAACCTACAGGAGGCATTAAAGAAATGGCATTGGGATGAATGCTTTTCTATTAAGAGAGGAGAGAAATTTTAGTTCTGCTAGCCTCAGGGTATTATTTTTTCTTTTGTACTTGAAGTAAAAATTCACTGGCTACAACATTGCAATTTAAATATCACTTAATAAATTTGGCTTTAAATGATATCTACCAGTGGTTTTCTTCATTCCTTTTTTCAGCCTTAGCCTTCTTAAAAATTAACTGTCAGCAAAGCAAGTCAGTGATGTAGTGGATTTTTTTTTTAAATCCCAAACGATACTACCAGTATATAGTCTGCATTCCCTTTATATGTTCCATTTGCTTCTTTGCTGGTTTTCAGAACCTGAATCAAAAGCATTTCTCTCTTTTTCTCCCCCTCTCACCTCTATGTATTTCATTTTTCCTCTCATTCAACATGTATTTATTGAATGTCGTTACTGCCCTGACACTGTCCTAGGCCCTGTGGTGAAGCCCTGAACAAACTAGGAGGCCTCCTTTAAATGAGAAGCTCAGAGAGGGTGGCATT
Organism: Muntiacus reevesi; assembly: GCF_963930625.1. Classification (NCBI taxonomy): domain Eukaryota; kingdom Metazoa; phylum Chordata; class Mammalia; order Artiodactyla; family Cervidae; genus Muntiacus; species Muntiacus reevesi. The sequence continues at coordinate 23,548,269 of NC_089264.1, read as the reverse complement.
TAGGCTGAGCAATCTTGAGAATATTTAATATGATACAAAGTTCTACCAAAGGCAATCATTTTTCTGGAATGTAGAGCCTGCAATGTGATGCAAAGTATGGACATAAACAGTTATGTAATCTCTTTTTCTTTCTGTCTCTCCGACTAGATACCTAAACAAATTCTGATTAGTAGGGGCATTTCAGGAGGCCATGGAGAGAAGGGAAATTTAGAGATTATATTCTGGACTGTTAAGGAAACAGGAAGGGCAGAAAGTCTCAATACATGCCTATATTTATGGTGCCAGAGTTGAAATTAAACCAGGACTTGAGATTCTTATTTTGGTATTATTTCTTACAAACTGCACTGCTTCTGAAACTTTTGGAGGTCTGCCATGTTTGACTGAGTTGACTCAGGAGGTTGAAAGCAGTTACATATTCTGGGAGCCATGCTAAGTGCTGCAAGCAAAAAGTGATCCCTGATCTCATGGAGTTTATAGTCAAGTGGAGAAGTCAAACCATTCAGTTAGTCCTGGTGTCTGTTATGCTTCAGGTGTTACTTGGGCACAGAATGAGATCTGGTGCTTAATAAGATTTAATATTTTACTGTATAAAAGTCAATGATCTCGTTCATTTGTTCATTCTTGAAGGAGGAGGTGATAACATTGCAGGGCACTAGGATATCATTCAGCCAATATTCACTGATAACCTATTATGTACCAGGTATTATACTGAAAACTAGGATATAATGCTGATGATATGGACTTGAGTCTGGCTCTCATGTAGATTACTTCTTGTAGAAATGTAAAGATTAAGTATGTAAATATATAATTATTTTTATAAGGTATATAAAGTACTTGTGTTTTATTTACATAGTTATAGCAATCCTGTGAGTAACAGCCCAACACTTAGGATGGTCTCCGTCATCACAGAGTCATAAAGCTTTTACAGCATCATCTTATTCTCCATGAGCATTCCAGCAGGAGTCCAACAAAAGAGGCATGGCTGCCATTCGCTGCTGCTATCCTGTTAACTACATGAATGGGGGCAGTGCTGCCTTCTGACCCCTTTAGCAAGATTTCTGTAACCTCCAGTCAGATGATCACACTGCTGTCCTTGGTAACTGCAACTTGGGTCTAAACCAACCTTTTCCCTTCTGGACCAGCTGTCAGGCTGCAGAAAAGGAGACACATAAAATTTATGGACTTCATATTCCTGTAGCACATTTCTATTGAGGAATTCAAGGTACTCTGGATTTTTCATTCCCTTTAATTTAGAAATAGCCCTGAGATTTAAAGTGGAAATGGTAGTTTTCTTATTTACAAGGTGGAGAAGGCTGAGCACAGGGTCCCTTCCTTCATGCTACAGTTCTGTTCCTGCAAAATGGCACCTAAGCAGGTGCTTGCAAATCAAGCAGGTGACAGTGATTGGCAAAGTAAAGAAATCCTATAGTGAAAGTGCTCATGAAATATACTATTTCTCCTTTTATTTTTTAATTGAAAATTCAGCTTCATGTATGCTTGGCCTAAGGAAGTATGATGTGCCTAAACTACATTTCTTAGACTAGAATTGTTAGTAGAAGTTTCAATCCAGGGCTCTGCTCGGGATTTTGTTGAAATGTCAGTGACAAATGAAGCTTCCCCAGTGGCTCAGTGGTAAAGAATCTGCCTGCAGTGCAGGAGCTGCAGAAGGAGCAGGTTCAATCCCTGTGTCAGGAAGATCCCCTGGAGAAGGGCATGACAACCTAGTCCACTGTTCTTGCCTGGAGAATCCCCTGGATAGAGGAGCCTGGCGGGCTACAGTCCATAGGGTCGCAAAGAGTCAGATACAGCTGAAACAACTTAGAATGCAAGCATGCTCGCAGTGGCAAATGAACTTCCATTTGTCTGTAGAAAAAAAAAAAGCTTCTAAGGTTGGTCAGCAAGACTTTTCAGAATATGGAAATCACTTCTACTTCCAATCTCATTTTTCTACTATTGGCTATTTTTCTTTAGCCAATTGAAGAATATTTATTGTCAGTTCTTCAGACCCCAGCTCAGCAGATTGGCAGGTAGTTCTGAAAGGTGTGGACTCACTTGTCACCAATAAGCACAAAATTTGGCAGGTGTATAAGGAATTATTCTGCTCCTCTGAGCCTTAAGTGCCTGGGGTGGGTCCCTGGGTGCCCCTGTGATCACAAGCCTCTTCGTTGCCCCCTGGGAATCTTCCCTGTAGTTTCCTGTTGGGCTTGAGCCCACTCAGAACCTGACCCAGTCAGTCTCTCCTCCTGGCCTTTGGCTCTTGCTCCTTCTTAGCTAGCAAAGCTGCTTGTGAATTGCTCTGATTACTCATCCTCTAGCAACAAACAGCTTCCTTTTTATACATTCTTCTTGTTTCTAGAACTCTGCTCATAGTGCGCTCCTCCCTAGGATGTCTTAGCCAATAAAACATCCACATCTTAAAAGACTCAAGTCACAGGTTGATCCTTCTAGAAATGCTTCCCCAGTCCACAGGGTAGGTAGATTTTCTTCCTTTATTCTTTTATAGGAAGTGGGATTCTAATTTCCTATTTGTATATATATTTATAATAAGATCCTACTTCTATCCCATCCCATTCCCACCCTACTAGCCTTTCAGGTTCCTAAGGATAAGGACCAAAGTATTCCTCTTGGCATACCTAACATGCTAAGATATCATTAGATTCTCAATAAATGTCCCTTGGATGACAGTGCTCTTTGATTACTAACTAAAGTCTTTGTCAATCTGGAAAGTCTCCTTGAGAACCATGCCTCTCACTCACTGGTCATGAGTTCTCACCACAGTTCATCCCCCCAGATCAGATGTCAGTAAAACGGACCTCCAGGAGGCAAGTGATGGACTTGGGGAAGCTGACACAGTCCCAGCGTGCCGTGTGGAGTGGGGCAATGTAGGGAGAATCCAGACAGGAGGATTGTACTGTGGCTTCACTTAAACAATGCAGTCCTGTGAGGAAGCCAGACAGGCTGTTGGAGCAGGGAAGGCTCTAGCAAAATCTAGGTAGAATGGGAAGGAAAGCTGTCAGGTCAGTAGGAAACCGGGATGGGCTAACAGGTTGAGGCAGAAGCCCAAGCCACATGATGGAGGTGAGCAAAGGGTGGTGGGAGGGAGAGAGAATGAGAGAAAAGCAGGAAGGGAGACAAAAAAAGGGAAATTAAGAGACAGCAAGGCTAGCAGGGAGAAAGAACTGAAGAGGGGAGAAGCTAGAGGAGGAGAGAAACGGAGATGAGAGAGAGAAGAGGGAAGAGAAAAGAGATCAGAAGGGAGAAAGCAGAGAGGGTAAGTGGACACCAGAAGGCTCATCCCTGTACACCACCTGCCTGAACAAAGTCCAGCCCAGGAGTCACCCGAAGGGAGTGGGTCAAATAGCATAATATGCCCCTAAAATCAGTGATAGACTTCACCCTACTTTGACACAGACAATTGGGATTTTTCTCACCTCTTGTGGAGTGTGAATAAAAGTATTTTAAGAAAATTTGGCTACATTTAATTAGCATGCTACACACAGTATTCCCTATATGTATTGCATACATTATGTGTATATTATGCATGTATTCTTCATTAGACACAAATGCAATGTGATTGTTATGTAAACAAAGCTTCTAAACTAATTTCCTAACAACCCACTGTACCGCCTGCTTCTACCTTAACCATATTGCTAGATCCCCATGCACAGTTCTGGGTTGGCCAGAGTCCTAGTCACAATCAACTTGTAGATGAGAGTCTCCAAATGCATTTCTTGGCCTCTTGGTACCAGTGGTACCAGTGGTAAAGTACCTGCTTGCCAATGCAGGAGATGGTAAGAAACATGGGTTCAATCCCTGAGTTGGGAAGATCCCCTGGAAAAGGGCATGGCAACCCACTTCAGTATTCTTGTCTGGGGAATCCCATGGACAGAGGAACCGGGCGAGCTACAGTCCACGGGGCTACAAAGAGTCAGATGCTGAAGCAACTTAGCATGCATGCTTGGGTCAAAATTTAGTAGGTGATCTTGCAGTTTTTTTAAAAAAATAGAACACAAATATTTTTTTGTATTTAATGCTAAGTTTCTGCTTAAAATTTTTCAGTGGCTATCCATTGCTTTCTTTCTAAAATTTTTTAAAATTCATTTTTATTGGAATATAGCTGATTTACAATATTGTGTTAGTTTTTGCTATACTGCAACATTAATCAGTTATACATATATTTACTCTTTTTCAGATTATTTTGCCTTATGAGTCATTAGAGAGTATTGAATAGAATTCTTTATGCTATACAGTTAGATCCCTGTCTATTTTATACATTGTAGTATGTATATGTCAATCCCAACCTTCCAATTTATCCTTTTACTCCTCCTGCCCTTGGCAATCATGCATTTGTTTTTTATGTCTGTGTCTCTATTTCTGTTTTGCACATAGATTCATTTTACCCTTATTTTAGATTCCACATATAAGCAGTATCACATGATACTTGTCTTTCTCTGACTGACTTCACTCAGTATGACAATCTTGATGTAGTTTCAACATCCAGAAGAACAGCAATGAGTCATCCGTTCCTAACACTCTCATTATTCGATACAAAATAGATCAATACCAATAAACCTCGCCTGTATTGCAAGGCGGCTGTGGAGCTGCGAGGCCAGCACTGAGAGCAGTGGCTGATGCAGAGTGCTATTTAATATTGTCTGTTATCACTTTTATTTTTATCTGTTTTGTGCTTTCACATTGTAGTACAGTACCTTACCTGGTCTTGACAAACACCTGTACGGTAGACAGAGTCAGCGTTACAATCTGGCTGTACTAACGAGGAAACCGGAGTTTTACCTGAGGTTACACACAGGAAGAAAGCAGTCCCAGAAGCCCTGCAGTCATCTAGCTCAATGTTGCCTATACTCTTAGGAGCCACAGCCCGTGAGACCAGCCAGAGAGAAATGATTATTTCTGAACAGTCACAAAATAATATATGGTATATCTCCTGACAGCTGTCTCACAAATGATTTCACAGCTGTGTGTTGCTTGATATAATTTAAAAAATTTATTTTCAGCCAGGGTTTATTTCTGTGCTCTTTCTCCATTATCTTTTTAAAATTGGGAGAGCAATATGAAAATGTTAAGGCTATAGGGTCACTAAGAACAAGGGTTCAAAACAAAACTGGCTTCAGAACTGCTCCCAATTATATTAGGCCGTGTAAAACTGACATTTGGTGGTGATTGCGTGGTTTTAAAGTTATCTTGTGTTATCTTGTGAGGTGAAAAGACCAGGTGGTAAATCAAGGAGTGGAATGAAGACAACCAACTTCTAACTTGCTCTGCATCTCTTGACAAGACTTTTAATATCCATACTTCATTATCTTTCAAATAAGGAATATCAAGTCAGGGGTGAATATCAGCACAGCAGTGGCATGGGGCTCTGTGATTTCTAGAAGTCACTACGTCAGTTCAGTTCAGTTCAGTTCAGTTGCTCAATCGTGTCCGACTCTTTGCAACTCCATGACCTGCAGCACGCCAGGCCTCCCTGTCCATCACCAACTCCCAGAGTTTACTCAAACTCATGTCCATCCAGTCGGTGATGCCATCCAGCCATCTCATCCTCTGTCATCCCCTTCTCCTCCTGCCCCCAATCCCTCCCAGCATCAGGGTCTTTTCCAATGAGTCAATTCTTTGCATGAGGTGGACAAAGTATTGGAGTTTCAGCTTCAGCATCAGTCCTTCCAATGAACACCCAGGACTGATCTCCTTTAGGATGGACTGGTTGGATCTCCTTGCATTCCAAGGGACTCTCAAGAGTCTTCTCCAATATCACAGTTCAAAAGCATCAAGTTTTCAGCACTCAGCTTTCTTCACAGTCCAACTCTTACATCCGTACATGACCACTGGAAAAACCATAGCCTTGACTAGACGGACCTTTGTTGGCAAAGTAATGTCACTACATAAGTTGAAGCAATCTGTGCATGAGCAATTTTCACATAGACATGTGAGGAGGTTGGACGGATTTAAGGGTTAAGGTTCCCACAGTTGGATACAGTCTAAGGTACTGAGGTGGATGTTGTAGAGGGCCTCTCTCACCGGCTGCTTTGGGGCCTTGGGGGATTTGCCTAGGGGACCTGCTGTGGTTGTAGCTACTTCCGCAGGTGGATCCATATTCATTCTCCCTCTGCGACCTCCAAAGCATTGTTGAGGAAAAGCTTGAGAAACTGGTATCAATTCAGGCATAAGGTTTTCCTACAAAAGGTCCATAGCCAAGCACTGGCTGTGCCTTGTTCATCTTCTGGAAACCCTGGGAGGTCTTTCCTAAGGCATTTCTGGCGTATTTTAAATGTGTGCAACCTGAGGGAGTAAAGAAATGGAAGTCTAAAGAAGCTGGATGTCTCTCATAACCATATTCTTCTTTATCAAGTTAGCCATGATGTTTACACCCTTAAATAAGAATGTTACAAAATTCCACTGAGAGATAGGATAGTCTCTCAACCCTCCATGATATTAAAGCTCCTCAGAACAATCACTTTAGAATAAAATTTACTCGGTGACTGATTCAGATTTCAAATTTATGATCCCGTTCTTTATTGATATTCACTGCCTAGGTGATCTCATCTAGTATTGAGGTTTTAAGTATTGTCTGTGTATTCACACGCCCCTGTTTATATCTCTGGCCTGGACCTTTTTTCTAAACTCCAGACTGTATTTCCAGTCACCTACTTTATGCCTCCAAAGCATCTCAAACCTAACAAGTCCAAATAGAATTCCTGTTTTTCCCTTCTAAACCTGTTCATTTCAAAGTCATTTCCAACTTCATGGATGACACTGTCATTCTTAAGTTACTCAAGCCAAAAACATGGGGTTCTTCTTTTTCCCTTCTTTCACAACCCCTATTCAACTTCTCAGCAATTCCTATCAGATTTACTTCAAAAAAAAAAAAAAGTTTCTAAAATCTGATCACTTTGTGCTAACACCACTACTTGGAGCTGGTCCAAGCCAACATTGCCCTTCAACTATATTATTGTTTTCTAATTGTTTTGACTGGGCTGGGTCTTAGTTGCGGCATGCAGGACCTTCATTGCAGGTCTTAATTTAGGCATGTGGGATCTAGTTCTCTGACCGGGGATAGAACCTGGGCCCCCCGCATTGGGAGGACAGAGTCTCAGCCACTGGACCACCAGGAAATTCCCATCTAGATTATTCTGTGTGATCTGTGTGGTCACCACTATTCTGTGTGGTCTATGTGATCCTTTAAAAATGTAAATCAGAATCAAACTTTCTGGAATCTTCCCAATATACGGACTTTAAAACAAAACCCTTAAATAACCTACAATATCCTATAATATGTGCAACTTTCCTCACCTCTCTGCCCTCATTTCTCATTTCTCACCCTCTGTTCTAGGTATAGGGCTACATGTTCTTTCTTCATAATGCCATCTCTGTATTTTTTGTTGCCTTTTCCTGAAATGCTCCTTCACTAGATCATCTCAAAGTGACGTATATTTGTCTTTCAACTTTTAGATTCTGCTAACTGCTTTCTCCCCTCATTGCCACCTTTGGACTATGGGTGGTAACAAGAGTCTGGAAAAATACATTATCACTTGTGGTTCTTCCTAAATCTCATTTTAGTAAATTGTCCTTTTGTAATAAGCCTCCTTTGAATTATTCTAATTTGAATGTGCTGTCTCTTTCCTGTTGTGACCCTGAGTAATGCAATAATTAGTTTTACATTCTGCATTTATTGGTAGTGGAAGTGGCCACTGGAAATAGACCTTCCAAGTGGGATTCTGACATTAAGTTTCTCCCAAATTCATGGATCACAGGATAATCATCCTACTTGGGGAAAGTGGGTACCAAAGTATTTCTATTACTCAGAGTGTCATGATGGTGGCAGAGAATGATTTACAGATGGACAGCATTGCAGTAGGAGATCACTATGGCAACAACAGAGATTATAAAGCATGTGGGATAAGTTGACTTCTTTTCCTCAGGGGCTTACTTAGGGAAAAAAGAAATTAAGAGATACAAATTTATATAACACGTGTGGAGAACAAGAAGGCCTCAATGGAAGCTTTGAAGGAGTTCCTCATCTCCCACTGTTGCTATTTGGCTAAGGCACAAGCCCACGATGTGATTGTAAAAGGTGGGAGATTGCAGCATCCATCAAATTCTCAAGTATGTCCCCAGGTTTCTTATTTGCACAGAAGCTGGTAGAAAATCTGAGGCAGGGGACTGGGACATTTGAGCAGACGTTGGGCTGAGGACTTTGTTGTTGTTAAGTCATTCATTTGTTTCTGACTCTTTGTGACCCCATGGACTGCAGCATGCCAGACTTCCCTGTCCTTAACTATCTCTTGTAATTTGTTCAAACTCATGTCCATTTAGTTGGTGATGCCATTCAACCATCCCATTCTCTGTCGCCCCCTTCTCCTTCTGCCCTCAATCTTCCACAGCATGGGGGTCTTTTCACATGAGTCGAGGACTCTGATCCTCTAAATTCTCTTGAAATTCTCTTGCCTGAGGAGGTAGTCTCTGCTCCATCTCCTCTCTCTGAATAGTCTGCATAAAAAATTTTCAGTGATTTAACCTAAGACAGTTGCATCATAACCTGATACTGATTTCCCTTAGGATCCATCCTCACCAACTCTCATTCCTTCTAGACCTATATAATGAGAGTTATTTTCCAACATAGCACAATTTGAGAAATTCAAGACCTGACTGCATTAGAAAAGAGCATATAGAAAAGAAGAGAAATTAAGAGTCAACAAATCTCTATCAGCAGATGTCTGTTTAGTCAAACCCTTTGGGAAGACCCAAAGGACCCACCATTCACCAAAGGAGTAAGAAATGCATTGATGTGGGGACAGCAAATGCTTGAGAAGTTCTATGATGGCTCCTTTTAAGAAAGAGATGACAGAGAGGATGATGCAATGTAAGGAGTTCACTGATCTCAGTGTGAATAGTGGAAATCTTAGATTTGTAGAGGATGTTTAATAGCAATTAACTGTCAGAGGCGAGGTGAGTGTTATAAGAAACTATAGGATTTGAATGATAAGCACAGAATTTGGACCGAAGGGGTGTGTGACAATACTTATTTGTTGAGGGAGTTCCTGGTAATAAGATAGAGACCATTCTATTAATCGGTGATTTGACATATATAAGTGGAAAAATTATTGGTCCAAAGTACCGAAACCTAACTTGAATCTTTGAGGTGAACTTCATGCCTTCCTATCCAGGTTCTAAATCTAAACTGATTCATACACCTGAAGTCTGTTAACTGAGGAATAGTCCAGGTTCTCCTCCTTTTTGGGGGCAGGTGCTGAACCATGCTGCATGTGGAAATTCGCCCACCAGGGGTCAAACCCACACCCCCTGCAGTTAAGGGTAGTCTTAAGCGCTGGACCACCAGGGAAGTCCTCCAGGTCTCTTTGAGGAAAGATATTGTTATATGGACTTATCAGTCCTGTAAGTCTCTTCCCAAGACTTCCTTGGGAACTCTGAAACCATTTACTATGGTGACTGTGCCTTGAGCAGATGATAAATGCCCACACTTTCTGGGGGTTATTAGACATTGTCTATAAACTAAAGCAAATTCCCTAAGACTAAATAGCTTTGTGTCTTAGTGAGCAGGGGCTCATAGAAGCCAGTTAATAGATGCAATCTTGGCTCACATCTAATAGTAGTTCTTGGAAGACTGGAGATAAATACTACCTTTAATTCCTTATCTAGAAAGTTTAAGATAATTAATTTATTTAAGAAGAGAAAAAAAATCCCTCTATTGGTACCCTTACCTATGAAGTGGGCAATATTATGATAGAAAAGATCTAGTAGAAATGCTTGAAATGGGCACCCTGCCTCCATTAATAAGATGATTAACCAAAACCAGTATCTCATTCCTGGGGTATTATAGAGATTAGTGTCACTATCACAATTTTGAGAAATGAAACTGTAGTTATACTCACCATGTATTATTTAACATGCCTATTTGGCTGGTATATATCATGCAGACTAATAATTAACTACAGGAATGAGTTTGAGCAAACTCAGGGAGACAGTGAAGGACAGGGACGCCTATGTGCTGCAGTTCAGAGGGTCACAAAGAGTTGGACATGACTTAGCAACTAAACAGCAACAGCAATAGCAAACATAATCATGTGGTGATTTTATCTGCAGCTGTATTATCATTCCATTTCAAATCAGTGAGGAAAATCAGAAGCAGTTGCATCTACATGGCAGGGAATATAGTACAGAGTTACTATCTGGCCCAGGTGTTATGTGGACCATACTCTATGTTATAAAATAATCTAGGTGGACCTTGATCATCTTGCTATTTCACTAAACATCTCACTCATCTACTACATAAAGATGACATTGTTAACTGAGTCTAGTAAGTAGAAGCAGCAAGCAGTCTAGATATCATTAAAAGGCTGCATTCTAAAAGGCAGGAATAAAAACTAAGAAATTTCAGAGTCGGAAATATGACTGGTCCAGTAGGCCTAATGTGACCTTTTTACCGAAGTAAGGAACAAGTTGCTACACCTTACATGGAACTCATCACTTAAAAAAAGATATTACACCTACAACCAGTTAGGAATTTGCAGGCAACACGTTTGTTTTGGTATAATCCTATTACCATGCATGGGTAATATTTAGGCTTACAAGTTTTGAGAGGGAAAACTTATAGGAAGAATGGACTGTGTAGTGAGTCTAGATGGCAATGCAGGCTGCTCTGCTGTCTGGCCTCATAATATGGGACACTATAAATAAAGGAAGAATTTATGGCAGATGGAGATGCTCTTTGAGCCTTTGGCAAATTGAATAGGAAGATCAACAGCCTATATACCCAGGGCTCTGGAATAAGGCCACGTCCTTCTTTACTGACAACTATTTTCCATTTGAAAAGAAGCTCCTCGCTTGCTACCAGACACTAAATACTTTACCATGTAAAGTAAAATGACTATGAAATCTGAAATTTCCATTATATCTGAAGTATTATTTGATCCACATAAATTAACATTGGACATAAACAATAATATTATACTATAAAATGGGAGTAGTATATACAAGTCTAGTCCCAAGCATATTCAATCAACTGCAGAAGTCAGTGGCTCAGACTCAATATTGTACCTGCCTCTACTGCTTTGCTATCTTTTATTCATTCATGTCTATGACTTCATGGAGAGTTCAAAATGACTAGTGAGTTGTGGAAGCAAAATCATGGGTCTGATATTTGGATAGGTCCGTATGCTTTGCTGGCATCAACTGAAGGACAGACTTTGCACAACAATCACACTTAGTGGGAACCTTGAAAGACAGTATGATGGAGCTATTATCACTCCATGCAAATACATCTGCCAATGGGGTTTCATGTGTCTCCTGAGATGAGAAAATGTATTTTTTAACTGGATGAAGGACAAGAATGAGTAACAGGCAAAACATATAGGCTGTGCTGAATAACTCTCATGTGAAACTGGAGATCAAATTTCCACCTTCTGAATTTCCACCTCTGCCCAGGGAGATTGATTTGTGTGGCTACATCACACGCTTCTCTGATGTTCAGTTTAATAAGGCCAATAGGGATTGTAGATAGATCAGAACTAGACGGAGGTCAATGTGTTGATTCCCTTGGCTCTTTTCTTGCGAGTTCACTTTGAACTAGCTGTGTCTCTTGACTCCACATCACTGTTTATTTCAAGGTTACTGTTTTCTACATGAGTCTTTTCTTTCATAATCTGGTAACTAGTCTTTCCCTTGTCCTCGTAGGCCTGCAGGTGATAACAGCACTCCTCTACCCAACTCTGAGTTAACGAACCCTTGTGGTTCCTATCCACTCCACCTACAGTTTTGTAAATAGAACCTTAATTTTAAAAAATCCTCTAAAATTTTCCAATTTGAGAGTACCATCTGTTTCCTGTTGGGAAATATACCTCATGCAGTCATCTTTCCTCTCAGCTACACACTGTTTATTATTTAGAGCTCATGCATTTGCAAGTGACAAAAATATTCCAGCTAACCTTGCTGAAGCTAAAAAGCATAGGAATTTATTAGCTTGCATCACTAGAAAGTCCAAGGGATAATAATCCTGCTTTCAGGCATGGTTGAATTCAAGAGCTCGCAGGATACTGGCAGGGCTCTCTCCTCTTGGCTCTTCTTTATGTTCCTTTTTAGACAAGTCCTTTCCACAAGGTGACAAATATGGAACCTGGCAGTTCTGGCTTATAGAGGCTTCACAGACTGCAGTCCCAGAAAAAAGAGCCTGAGAGATACTGCAAGTGTCCTAACCCCTGTCATGATGTTATTTCAGTGGGGAACTGCTGGGTGAATCTGAGGTTACTTCCCTGGCTGTCACACAGGCAGTCACATAGAATAAATGACAAGAGCAGCGTGGTTTGACCAAGGGGTGGCTGTGAATAGAAAAAAAAAAGCATTGCCTGGCTCAAAGGAGCACCATCTCCTCATCCTTAATTGGAGCTCCTTCCCTTTGAAGTAGTATAAACTGGAAAACAAGAAAGGATGCTAATAATAGAGTGAGTAGGGCAAACCGAAGGCCAGCTTCTGTTTTAAATGGAATGCTCTTCTTGCTAGAATGCAGCATCACTTGTCTACCTCAGAAGAAAAGCTGATTTAGCAAATCCTTTTGGAAGGGCCTCTCAGCCTCTGTCTGATTGCCAAGTTCAATAATATTATAAAGAGGTATTCTCTCAGGTAAACGGTAAAGTAGATCTGTTCTAAGATCTGTTCTTGTAAAAGGCAAGAAAGCCTTTTGGTAACAATGCTTTTCTTCTTTGGCAACCCATGCTACAAATATGACTTGGAGCGGTTTGTGTGACCTCTCAGGATAAAGAGGACTGGAGGGATTGTCTGGGATGGAGCCTATATTCCACCCTCCATAATACAGAATGCATAATACACCTGGATTATAGCAGCAGAGGGAACAGACAGGTAGGGTGGAGTGAGTTCTTGCAGGGAACAGCCCCCATTAATGTAATTAGCAGGGCCATTGAAAACCTTGGGGGTTTCTTATTAAAGGGGGATGTGAGAGTGGCATGCATGGAAAATAATTCTGGCTGTGGTGTTAGCAGACTGGCAGGAACGAGAAAGAGGTTATTGCTGTCTAGGAAAAGAGTGCCGGGGGTCTAGACAAGGGAATTAACAGTTTATTAGAAAGAAAGTAAGACAAAGAGGTAAAGAAATTGCTCTATGCTGGAAACAGAGTAATATGTACTAAGCAACGGTAGACGGAATTCATTTGCCTCTTAAATTCCTGTTTGCACACATCAAGCCAGGAATCCAAGTCCTAGAGATATACACATTGAATCTTTCACTGAATCTGTAATGTTTTGTAACCAGAGATTTTGGCATATTTTACTCAACAGATGTTCGTTAAATTCTTTATTCATTACTATGTATTTAGTACCTACTAGGACAGGGATACAAAAGAAAAATGTGAGCTTTGGTGTTTGGTAAGACGGGTCATAAATACCTATTCTGTCAATTACTAGCTTTGTGTTTTTGGCCAAATAGCTGAACTTCATGTGTTAAATGCAGAACATAATTCCTACCTCATAGGATTGTTGTGGGTATTAAATTAGAGTGTGTACAAAGCATCTTCCCTGGTGGTGCCAGTAGTGAAGAAGCTGCCTGCCAGTGCAGGAGATGAATGAGACAGGGATTCGAGCTCTGGGCTGGGAAGATATCCTGGAGGCGGGTACCTGCTCCAGGATTCTTGCCTTGAGAATCCCCATGGACAGAGGAGCCTGGCGGGCTACAATCCATAGGGTTGCAGAGTTGGACACAATTGAAGTGACTTAGCATGCATGCACAAAGCAGCTGGCACAATAATTACTCAGCAAAAGGTTGTTGATATTATTACTGATTCCTTAATGAGAAAGAACCACTAAATCCAGGATGTTATCATAGTTAGTATGATATCAATATTGTATATCAATATTTGCTCCCATGTCTCTCCCACAACCTTAAATTTGATCACATTGAGCCTGGTAAGGCTGACAGTTTTACTTCTGTAGCCTAGTTGGGAAACGGATTTGTGACTTTTCTGTGGTCTTGTTTAATCCCCCACTGGGATTAAAGGGCTACCTATGTTTTGTCTGTCAGTGTGGCTCACAGACTGCGCCAGAGGGGACATACATTACCTCTGCTAATAAATCAAGCTGTGGACTGCAACTTCTGGTTGGCAGCATGGATTTGTTCCTATTTATCCCAATAGCTCAATATGTTCATTGCATAGTTAAATATCTGTGCAACTTGACCTCTGACCTCCCCTCATCTTGCCACCAGTTAAAACTGCTATTGTAGAACTAGTTGTTGTTGTTTCATTGTTGCTGTTGTTACACTAGCGGATGTAACAGTCACTAGTGTTGTTACACTAGTAAATGGCATGTTTACTCCCTTATTTTAAGGGAGAAAGTTAGCTAGGAGGATGGGGCTACAGCAACTGATTACACAAGTGTGCCAGCAGGAGGAAATGTCTGATTTATGGGGAAGTGTCTCTATTTTAACTTTTAGGCACACTATTTAAAAAGTGGTTACAGCAAATCATGTTCACGCTTGGCTATTGGATATCTCTGGATAGTATTTCTGTTTAAAATTTGACTTATTGAAATTATATTTTGAAAGTTGGAGCTTAGAATTGAATATAAGAAATGCTTTTCTTGGTCATTTAAGTGTATGGTGGCTGGTGTTTGTGGATGTATTCATTTTGGAAATGCTCTGTTTGCTTTTTGCTAATTCTAATCCAGAGTTACAAATCCTGCTTTCATTTTTTTCTCCGTTACTCTGTGCTTGCAACTTCTTTCTGATTTTCCTAGGTATGAAAAAGAGAAATCTTGAGATGTGCGTTGAAACAACACCAAACAGAAACATAAATTTACATTGGTTTTTTTAAAGTTACTTAAAAATCAAGAATGACCTTATGCATAATAATAAATATAATGAAAGATATAATGGTAAATCTAATAAAAGAATGCCTTCATAAAGCTCAAAGCATTTTTTGTTGTAATGAATATGTTTATTTCTTTGTTTGAAGCTTCCATACTGGCCATTTTCAGGTTGCAAAGAAGAGAGGCATGCGTAGGGTATCAGAGATCACAGAGTTTGTGGGGAAAGGATGCTGAAGTCTATGAAAAATCACTAAAAATCACTAAAAAGCTCGGCTGACCTGGTTGTTGGTCAGATTTTAAGAGCTTGTGCCTATAAATGCTCCATTACTATGGTGTCTCAAATACCTCATCTCTATTACTATTGCTTCTATTTCTCCTGCCAGGAGGGACCAACTGAGCCTGTGAACCTCAAGTTTTGCGAGTTTAATCCTGTAAATGGAGACAGTCACTGAGGCAGACTGTGGGACGGAAACTGAGAGAAGAGATATGGTTCAAGGCCCTTTGCGAACACCTCTTCTGCATCAAAACACCTGGTCCACCTGTGGCTAAAGTGACATTCTTTGGTCCAATCAGTTGTGGCCAGGTGAGCAGGATCACATATATAAAGCATGAAATCACCATGCCTGAAGGTCCATCTGGCACAAATTATGGTGTGTGATGTCTATTACCTCTTTCTTAGCAGAGGACATGGTCATGGCAAACCTTCAAAGCAAAATAGAGTTCTCTGCAGTACATGTCATAACTCAAAATGCAGAATCTAGAAACTTCCAAGAACTTAAAAACATACCCTACTTTATACCTATTAAGATGACTTCTAATAAACAACCAGTAAATAGCAAGTGTTGGCAAGGATATAGAGAAATTGAAACTTTTATGCACTGTAGTTGGCAATGTAAAATAAGTGCAGTTGCTATGAAAAACAATACCATGGTTCCTCAAAATAATTAAAAATAGAACTGCCATATGACCCAGCAATCGGACTTCTGGTTATATATACAAAAGAACTTAAAACAGAAGCTCAAAGATATCTGTGCACTCATGTTCATGGCAGCACTAGTCATAATAGCCAAAAAGGGGAAGCAACCCAAGTGTTCATCAATGGATGATTGGATAAGCAAAATGTAGAATATACAGACAATGGAATACTATTCAACCTTAAAAAGAAAAGAATTTTGACACGTGCTCTCACATGGATGAGACTTGAGGATATCATGCTAAGTGAAATAAGTCAGTCACAAAACAACCATACTGTACCATTCCATTTCTATGAGGTACCTACTGCGGTCACATTCATAGAAAGAGAGTAGGATGGTGGTGCCTGGGGTTGGAGGGAAGGGGAAAAGAATGAGAAGTTGTTATTGAATGGATGCAGTTTCAGCTTCACAAGATAAAAAGATTTCTGGAGGTGGAGGGTGGTGACGGTCGCACAATGGTATGCATGTAGTTAATGCCACTGAGCTGTGTACTTGAAAACGGTTATGGTGGTAAATTTTATGTAAAAATTTTTTGAAATAGCAAAGTACTTCCCACTTACCCATAAGGCACGCCCTTCCCCCGCCACCCGCACCACACACCATTTCATACCTAGGGAAGAATTAGCCCAGAGTAGTTATAAACTGTGAAATCTCTATAACTTGCCTGTGAATGTGTTAGTCACTCAGTTGTGTCCAACTCCTTGTGACCCCATGGACTGTAACTTGCCAATCTCCTCTGTCCACGGAGTTCTCCAGGCAAGAATACTGGAGTGGGCTGTCATGGCCTTCTCCAGGGTATCTTCCCAACCCAAGGATCGAATCCAAGTCTCCCTCATTGCAGGTGGATTCTCTACCATCTAAGGCACCAAGGAAGTCTGTAACCAGGCTGCCTGGGCTCAAATCCTGTCTTTAACTTCTGAAGCTATGTGACTCCAGACAGCTTAACCTCTCTGGACTTCAGTTTCTTCATCTGTAAAGGAGAATAATAATACTATTTAACTCATACGGGAAATCATGAGGATTACATGAATTCATACAGCACTTAGAATAAGACCTGGAATATGCTATGTGCTCAAGAAATGATAACTGTTTTATTTGGGTCTGCATAAAATGCAATACATACAGTTCAGTTCAGTCACTCGTTGTGTCCAACTCTTTGTGACCCCATGGACTGCAGCCCGCCAGGCTTCTCTATCACCACCTCAGAGCTTACTCAAACTCATGTCCATCGAGACAGTGATGCCATCTAACCATTTCATCCTCTGTTACTGTCTTCTCTTTCTGCCCTCAGTCTTTCCCAGCATCAGGGTCTTTTCCGATGAGTCAGTTCTTCACATCATGTGGTGAAAGTATTGGAGTTTCAGATTCAGTATTAGTCCTTCCATGAATATTCAAGAATGATTTTCTTTAGGATTGACTGGTTGGATATCTTTGCTGTCCAAGGGACTCTCAAGAGTCTTCTTCAGCACCACAGTTCAAAAGCATCAGTTCTTCAGCACTCAGCTTTCTTTATATTCCAACTCTCACATCCATACACGACTACTGGAAAAACCATAGCCTTGACTAAATGGACCTTTGTTGGCAAAGTAATATCTCTGTTTTTTAATATGCTATCTAGTTTGGTCACAACTTTTCTTCCAAGGAGCAAGCATCTTTTAATTTCACAGCTGCAGTCACCATCTGCAGTGATTTTGGAGCCCAGAAAAATAAAGTCAGCCACTGTTTCCACTGTTACCCCATCTGTTTGCCATGAGGTCATAGGACCAGATGCCATTATTTTAATTTTCTGAATGTTGAGTTTTAAGCCAACTTTTTCACTCTCCTCTTTCATTTTCATCAAGAGGCTCTTTAGTTCTTCTTCACCCTCTGCCATAAGAGTGGTGTCATCTGCATATCTGAGGTTATTGATATTTCTCCCAGCAATCTTGATTCCAGTCTGTACTGAAGCACAGCATATTGCATGATGTACTCTACTTATAAGTTAAATAAGTGTGGTAACAACATACAGCCTTGAGGTAATCCTTTCCTGATTTGGAACCAGTCTATTGTTCCATGTCCAGTTCTAAATGTTACTTCTTGACCTGCATACAGATTTCTCAGGAGGCAGGTAAGGTGGTCTGGTATTCTCATCTCTTTAAGAATTTTCCACAGTTTGTTGTGATCCACACAGTCAAATGCTTTGGCGTAGTCAATAAAGCAGAAGTAGACACTTCTCTGGAATTTTTTTGCTGTATCTATGATCCAATGGATGTTGGCAATTTGATCTCTGATTCGTCTGCCTTTTCTAAAACCAGCTTGAACAACTGGATGTTCACGGTTTACGTACTGTTGAAGCCTGGCGATACTTTATTGAATATATAAAGATGAATGACTTTGGTTAAGTGCAAATTGTTTTTCAATCTGAAATAAGGAATTTCTGATTTCCTTGTTTCTAAAGAAGGAATTTCCTAACAATGCTAATATTTTAAATGTGAAAGAACAAAAGTTCTGTGCTTTGGGAACACAATGGTTTGGGTTTTTTTGATCAGAATACATATGTCCACATATATGCCCGGGTATTGTATTCTAAGTAATGTGTATTTTGGTCGTGATTATTTACAGTGTTGTCATTCTCTTAAAGAAAATGTATTTCTACATTGGATATTTTGCTTTCTCAGCTTCAGACGTTAGATTTTTTCCAGCTTTTCTCTCTCAGTAATTCTGGATTTGTATTTATTGTAGAATGATTTAGTGAGCTTCAGAAACATGGCTAGGCATATCTAATTTTGCAAACTAGACTAGGCTAGATACAGAAGGATCATATTTGCATAATGGCCACAGTACAGCTAAACTTAAAGCATTTTCCTTTGTACAACAATGACATTCAAATCATTATGCCACTCAGAATATAGCCGTAAACTAACTCAGTCAGGAGGCTTAGCTAAATATAACAAACTGTGATCCTTTTTTCCCTCAACATACCTGAGGAGGGTCCTGTTTTTCCACTTTTTTCATGTTACAATCCATACAGGGCATCTCAAATGACTGTGTGTTTGAGCTTGTTTATGTGTATGAGATTCTTATGTGAAACAAAGAAATTCACTTTCCTGATTTGTTTTTACTTCCATTGCAACTATTTTCTCAGTCTGTATTATTATTGATGCAACTTAAATGATCTTTAACAGCTTAGTAATTATGCATGTATGACCTGTAACAATAACGATTTCTATCAATGTATAGTACCGTTTCAGGACAAAGTGTCATGTGATTTCAAAATTTTCTCTTTAATTATATACATTGAGAATACAGATATTGTCCTGGCTGTCACAATAACATATTTTCAATAGTATATGAAAAATCTAAAATTATAAATCTATGTTGTGTTCTTTTTTCCCTTGAGTAATAGCTATAAGCATGAGATTTGGCACCTCAGTTTTCATTCCAATCCCAAAGAAAGGCAATGCTAAAGAATGTTCAAACTATTGCACAATTGCACTCATCTCACATGCTAGTAAAGTAATGCTCAAAATTCTCTAAGCCAGTCTTCAACAGTATCTGAACTGTGAACTTCCAGATGTTCAAGCTGGTTTTAGAAAAGGCAGAGGAACCAGAGGTCAAATTGTCAACATCCACTGGATCATTGAAAAAGCAAAAGAGTTCCAGAAAAACATCTATTTTCACTTTATTGACTATGCCAAAGCCTTTGACTGTGCAGAGTACATCATGAGAAATGCTGGGCTGGATGCAGCACAGACAGGAATCAAGATTGCTGGGAAAAATATCAATAACCTCAGATATACAGATGACACCACTCTTATGGCAGAGAATGAAGAAGAACTAAAGAGCCTCTTGATGAAAGTGAAAGAGGAGAGTGAAAAAACTGGCTTAAAACTCAACATTCAGAAAACTAAGATCATGGCATCCAGTTCCACCACTTCATGGCAAATAGATGGGGTAACAGTGGAAACAGTGGCTGACTTTATTTTTCTGGGCTCCAAAATCACTGCAGAAGGTGACTGCAGTCATGAAATTAAAAGATGCATACTCCTTGGAAGGAAAGTTGTGACCAACCTAGACAGCTTATTAAAAAGCAGAGACATTGCTTTGCCAAAAGGTCTGTCTAGTCAAGGTATTGGTTTTTCCAGCAGTCATGTATGGATGTGAGAGTTGGACTATAAAGAAAGCTGAGCACAGAAGAATTGATGCTGTTGAACTGTGGTATTGGAAAAGACTCTTGAGAGTCCCTTGGACTGCAAGGAGATTCAGCCAGTCAATCCTAATGGAAATCAGTCCTGAGTGTTCATTGGAGGGACTGATGTTGAAGCTGAAACTCCAATACTTTGGCCACCTGATGCAAAGAGCTGACTCTTTTGAAAAGACCCTGATGCTGGGAGGGATTGGGGGCAGGAGGAGAAGGGGATGACAGAGGATGAGATGGTTAGATGGCATCACCGACTTGATGGACATGAGTTTGAGTAAGCTCCGGGAGGTGATGATGGACAGAGAGGCCTGGTGTGCTGTCCATGGGGTTGCAGAGAGTCAGACATGACTGAGCGACTGAACTGAACTGAACTGAGGCAGAGACCATGCTTTGCCACTTGCTAGTTACATGACTCTGGGAAAACGAGTCTCTCTAACCCTCATTTTTCTTATCTATAAAGTGGGATAATAATACCTATCTCTTAGGATAGTTATAAGGATTAAGTGTGAAATCTTAGACTATGGCTTCCTTTTCAGGCTGGCTCCCCCTCACAGTGACATAAAGGCAGGACCAATATTCATTAGATTGTCTCAGATAAAAGGAACAGTTCATGAAATAATGTCTATGGCCAGAAGAAAGGCACATAAGAAATGGCCAGTCTCATGCCAACTATTTTTTTAGATTTTTTTCTTTTACATTGCACTGAAGTATAATCTACATGTGATAAAACTCACCCATTTTATTGTACCATTTGATGAGTTTTGGAAAATGTATACTATTATGAAACTGCCCACTGCCAAATCAAGGTATAAAACATTTCATCACTCAGCAGGTTCCTCTGTGCATCTTATAGTCAGGTCCTCAGCCCCAGCTCCTGTCCATCAGTGACATATTTTTGTCACTACTGCTTTGTCATTTTCTAGAATTTCATATGAATTAAATCAAACAATTTTCTATGTCTCCTTTATTTTATTTAGAATTCTAAATGCTTTTCAGATTAATTCATGCTGCTGCCTATGTAAGTAATATATTATGGAAAAAGACAAATGAACTTTTGGGCCAACCCAATAATTTTTGTCTTTCTACATCTGGGTGGTAATCCATTCTATGGATATGGCACAGTTTGCTTTTCCATCAGTATTTGACAAGTTTGAATTATATCCAGTGTTTGGCTATTATGAGTAAAGCTAGTATGAATGTCCATGACAAGTCTTGGTTTAATGTATGGTTATTTTCATGGGGAGGGAAATAACTCAGAGTAGAATTCTGGGTCATATAATATATATTTAATTTTATATGAAACTGCTGGACTGTTTTCTAAAGTTGTTGTTCCATTTTCCCTTTTAACCAGTGATATATGAGAATATAAGTTGCTGCACATCTTTGCCCATAGTACTTGGTATTGTTAATTTTCTAAATTTCAGCTATTATATTGTGTATCACATATCTTGTTGTGGTTTCATTTGTATTTCCCTAATGACTAGTGACAAATTGCCAACATCTGCTGGATCATAGAAAAAGCAAGGGAATTCCAGAAAAACATCTCCTTTTGCTTCATTACACTAAAGCCTTTGAGTGAATCACAACAAACTGGAAAATTCTTAAAGAGATGAGAGTACCAGTCCACCTTACCTGTCTCCTGAGAAACCTGTATGTAGGTCAAGAAGCAACTGTTAGAACCAGACATGGAACAAAGGACTGGTTCAAAATTGGGAAAGGAGTACAACAAGGCTGTATATTGTCACCCTGCTTATTTAACTTCCATGCAGAGTACCTCATGTGAAATGCCAGATTGAATGAATCACAAACGGGAATCAAGATTGCTGGGAGAAGTATCAGCAACTTCAGATATGCAGATAATACCACTCTCACAGCTACAAGCAAAGAGGAACTAACAAGCCTCTTGATCAGGGTAAGAAGAGAGTGAAGAAGCTGACTTGAACCTCAGCATTCAAAAAATGAAGATCATGGCATCCAGTCCTGTCACTTCATAGCAAATATGTGGGGGAAAAGTGGAAACAGTGACAGACTTTATTTTATTGGTCTCTAAAATCACTGCAGATGGTGACTGCAGCCATGAAACTTAAAGATGCTTGCTCCTTGGAAGAAAAGCTATGACAAACCTAGGCAGCATATTAGAAAGCAGAGATATCACTTGCTGGCAAAGGTGTGTATAGTCAAATCTATGGTTTTTCCAGTCGTCATATACAGATGTGAGAGCTGGACCATAAAGAAGGCTGAGCACCCTACGAATTGATGTTTTTGAATTGTGGTTCTGCAAAAGACTCTTGAGAGTCCCTTGGAGAGCAAGGAGATCAAACCAGTCCATCCTAAAGGAAATCAACCCTGAATACTTATTGGAAGAGCTGATGCCAAAGCTGAAGCTCCAATATTTTGGCCACCTGATATGAAGAGTCAATTCATTTGAAAAGACCCTGATGCTGGGAAAGATTGAGGGCAGAAGGAGAAGGGGGCAACAGAGGATGAGATGGTTGAATGGCATCACCAACTCTATGGAGATGTGTTTGGGCAAACTCTAGGAGACAGGGAAGCCTGGCATGCTGCCATTCATGGGATCGCAAAGAGTCATATACAACTTAGCTACTAAACAGTGACTAGTGATTGTTGGTGGGAATGCAAACTAGTACAGCCACTATGGAGAACAGTGTGGAGCAATCCCACTGCTGGGCATACACACTGAGGAAACCAGAACCGAAAGAGACACGTGTACCCCAACATTCATCACAGCACTGTTTACAATAGCCAGGACATGGAAGCAACCTAGATGTCCATTGGCAGATGAATGGATAAGAAAGTTGTGGTACATATACACGATGGAATATTACTCAGCTATTAAAAAGAATGCATTTGAATCAGTTCTAATGAGATGGATGAAACTGGAGCCTATTATACAGAATGAAGTAAGTCAGAAAGAAAAACACCAATAAAGTATATTAACACATATATATGGAATTTAGAAAGATGGTAACGATGACCCTGTATGCGAGACAGCAAAAGAGACAGAGATATAAAGAACAGACTTTTGGACTCCGTGGGAGAAGGCGAGGGTGGGATGATTTGAGAGAACAGCATTGAAACATGTATATTATCATATGTGAAACAGATCGCCAGTCCAGGTTTGATGCATGATACAGGGTGCTCGGGGCTGGTGCACTGGGATGACCCAGAGAGATGGGATGAGGAGGGAGTTAGGAGGGGGGTTCAGGATGGGGAACACATGTACACCTGTGGCAGATTCATGTCAATGTATGGCAAAACCAATACAATATTGTAAAGTAATTAGCCTCCAACTAAAATAAATAAATTAAAAAATAAAATAAAAACTGGGTTGTATGTCTTTCAGTTATTAACTTTTAATAATTCTATGTATATTTAAAACATAAAATCTTTATCAGATATAGATTTTGAAAATATTTTCACAGAAAATAAGTCTGTGGTTCATCTTTTCATCTTCTTAATAATGTATCTTGAGGAGGAAAAATATTTAATTTAATGATATAAGTTAACATTTAAAAATACTTCATACTTTTTATATTCTGTCAACTCTTTTCCTGCTTCAAGATCATGAAGATTTGTTTTCTGTATTTTGGAAGATTAAAAATTTAATCCATTATATTTACATCTATAATTCATTTTCAGTTATATGTATATGGTGTTTGATAAAGATATAGGCTCATTTTTTGCATATAGCAATCTAGTGTTCCAAAACAGTCTAACTCCAGGTTTTTTAAATTAGTATTAACATGCATTACATCTTATTGCATATTTTTCTAATTTGTAAGTTGTTTCCTGTAGGAAGCATATACTTGGATTTGTTTATGTACAATTTGACAATCTCTATGTTTTAATTGCTGTTTATATATAATTTATATTTGATTTTATTATTCCCATATTCTTGGCAGTATATCACCTATCATATTTGAAGGTAGAAACTGTTAAAACTTTACACTATAATTATTTCTCCCTACTCTGATTCTAGGCTAAAGAAGCAAATTTATACTCAATTTTTCACGCTACTGGTTTTCTGCAGGGCTATAATACAACCAGTAAGAACCACTATAGTCTGCCTAAGAGTTATATTTCTCATTGTCAATCTCTTCATTGATATTTCTGGTTACTTAGCCATCTATGTAACCAGGGCTAGCCCCAGGAAACTATCCCCTTTGAATTGCTGATTTCCTTCAGCACTGAGGTTCATGTCTTTAAATATGATGATCCCACTGGAGTTCTATGACCCTTGAGGCCCTGAATGTGTGTTCTGTCTTTCCAGAGAACTCTCTCCATTTTTATTCTAATTGAAACAAAGCCTGGCTCTAAATGAGTGTTTCTTAAAGAGTAGTCTATGGAATATTTACATAAGAATCATCTGGGGTATAGCTTATAGTGTTAGATTTCTGGACTCAAACTCAAGATATTTGAATTTATCTGTATTTCCAGAAGCTCTCTAGGTAATTTTTGTGCATACTGAAGTTTGAAAACCATCATTCTATATCATGATATAGATATATCATGATAATTAAGGCTATTTGATAATTAAGGCTTTGATAATTAAGGCTATTTAGTATGTATCCTCTATATTTGTAAAGATATTTATTAATTTTACAGTGTTATTATATTATCAATAAAATTTTCTAATACTAAGAAAGGTTCTAATGCTTTACACCTATCTTCCAGTGGTTACTTGTATCCAGTCACTTTGCAGACACCTGTTCTAAACCTTGGTGGAGCTGGGTAGGTTGACATCTATTTTCATTAATTTTATCAGGAAGAAGCAACACAAATGCTGTAAATGAATTGTTGGAGTGTTGATTCTAACCAGGATAATACCCAGGCTACACACCAGAGCAACTAAATATGAATCTGGGATGGGAATCTGGCATAAATATTTTTAAAGTTTCCGATGTCATCCCAGTGTGCAAAAAAGGTTGAAATGACACTTACTAGAACAATGCTTCTTAAATTTTAGCATGTATGAGAATCACCCGGAGAGCTTGTGAAAGCACGAATTCTTGTACCCTACTTGCAGTTGGCCGAGGTGGAGCTGATGTTTGTGCTTTTGAAAAGCTCCCAGGTGAAGCCTATGTTATCGGCCCCCAGGTTACACCGAGCAGCAGTTTATCACGCTGACGGCACAGGCTCTTTACACTTTCAGACAGGTCTTCACATCAGACAGTATTATCTAACTTTAAGTAATTAAGACTAGCTATGCCTACATTAATGAATCATTCCCTTGAGAAGAAAATATTACTTAAAAACAGTTTAATTTGAGAAAGACCGTTACACTAACTGTATACTAGATCATCCTTACCATAATCTGTGACCTAAATTAACATTATGGCCATGTGATCTTGGCCACATGATGACCAGGACACATCAACAATTTGTTAACCTACCTTTTCTCCTCCACTGAAGAGTTTGTTTAATATCCTATATTCTTGATATAAATAGGGCCTGAGTTCTGTGATTAAAGGCCTTTTCTTTTTTTCCAGATTTAATCCTTTTGAACTTAACTGTATCATTTCTCCAATATCAAAAGTAGACACAGAGGGGAAACAGGAATAAGAAGATTCAGTTCTAGCCTAACTTTGCCATTAATCCCCCATGTAAATCTGACCACACACAAAAAAAGTTTTAAACTTACTGAGCTTCGTTTTCTTCATCTATAAAATGAGCGGACAAAATGAATATTTCTAAGTTCTTTTCCAATTCTAACATTGTCTTCCTATAATTTCACAAAATACTAGATCTAGAGCAAAAAGGTGTTTATTGTGTGAGTATGTGTTCAGTAATTCAGAACATTAAAAAAAAAAACAAAAAAACACCTGGTTAACATACCTAGGTTTTTGGAGTTCTAGCTTTTCAGCTTTTAGAATAGAGCAAATACAATTAAAATGGTATAGTTTCAAAGTACCTTTGCTTGGTCCAGCCATGGCTAGGCAACCTCTCCACAGAATCTTCCTAAAATGATAAAAATAATCAGTTTCAACCTTCCCTGGGAAAACAAAAGGATTCTGTTGTGCTGGCAGAAATTGTATTCTTCTGTCTATGTGCCAAAAATAAAGTAACTTGATAACATTATTACTAGACTCAAAAATGTTCAGATCAGTAATTTTTAATAAGTTTATAAATTGGGATTTCTAATCTGTGAGCTCCATGCAGAGCTATTGGGAAATTGACAGTAACCTATTTGCAAGGGAGAATGGAAATGGTGGGATTTAGTTATCAGTGATTTTAAGAATTAACAACCTAGCAACACAGAGTGCTTAAGAAAAATTCGAAACATTTTAGATTTTTTTAAAGGTAGATTATAGAATTTGCACTTAATTACTCAACAATTCCACATCTGCATATATTTCCTAGTGAAATAATTAGAAGCATGGCAAAATCTGCATCCATAAAGATGCGGAAGGTAGGTTTATATACACACAGTAGGAAAGTACTGGATCCAACCTGATGTCCAACGATTTCATCCATGTGTGCTTAGTCACTCAGTCGTGTCCGACTCTTTGCAACCCCATGGACTGTAGCCCACCAGGCTCCTCTGTCCATGGGGATTCTCCGGGCAAGAATACTGGAGTGAGTTGCCATGCCCTCCTCCAGGAGATCTTCCCAATCCAGGGATCGAACCCAGGTCTCCCTCACTGCGGGCAGATTCTTTACCATCTGAGCCACCAGGAAAGCCTCATTTCATCCATAGGATTGAATAATATGAATGTATAAACTTACTCAGATGGTAAAGAATTAGCCTACAACACAGGAGACAAAGGTTCGATCCCTGGGTCAGGAAGATCCCCTGGAGAAGGGAATGACTAGCCACTCCTGTATTCTTGCTTGAAGAATTCCATGGACAGAGAAGCCTGGTGGGCTATAGTCCATGGGGTTGCAAAGAGCTGGACACAACCGAGCGACTAACACTTTCAATTTCAAACTGGATTATAATTAAACAAAACATTGAAAATAGTTCAGATATGTTAACTGCTGAAAACCAAGTGCAGAATGTGTACTATAATAATCATGTTACAAAATCATGAATATAGAAAAGACAGAAAGACTACAAAATATACAATAGTTATATAAGAGATTATGGGTGACTTTTTCTTTTACTTTTCTAGCTTTCCATAATGTTTATGTGTTATCTTTATACCACAGTGGCTAAGAGCACAGACTTTGCAGCTGTAGTCCTGGGTTCAAACCTGGCTTCACCTCTTACCACCTGGGTGAATTTGAAAAAAATTATTAACACCTCCTCTCAGTTTACTCATTTATAAAATGGGTATAATTTATAAAATGGGTATAATTATACATAATGAATTATGTATAAAATCACTCGGCTCAGAGGATATGGCATGTAGAAAGCATTATATGTGTTTACTATTTATCATTGCTTAAAATGTGTCATAGTTCATCTATAACATGTTCTATTGATAGAAATATACACTTTTTTTTCTAAATAAAGATAATATAAAAGTTCCTTTATCAGGTCTCTCTGACCAATTGCCCACAATTCAGGAAAAATTACTGGTAAACGTATATGTTTTATACATAATCCTCCCTCTGCTCATATTCTGCATTTTATATCCTACTTCTTGGAAAGTTTCTTATGGGATGTTTAGATAACCCAATTAATTTATAACTACTCACTTAAATATAAGGCTTCAGTGATTATCATTGGGCTTACTTAGAATGAGACCCTTAACCTGTGTTTTTGCTTGAGTCTCTGAAATTACCAGAGAAACTTCAGTGTCTTTGACATATGATCCTGGTCAGCAAATAAGGAAAACTTTTTTTTTTCCTTTCTTTTTTTTTTTAAAAAATTTTATTTAGTTATTTTTTTTTCCAGTGGGTTTTGTCATTCATTGACATGAATCAGCCATAGAGTTATACGTATTCCCCTCCCGATACCCCCTCCCATCTCCCTCTCCTCCTGATTCCTCTGGGTCTTCCCAGCCCACCAGGCCCGAGCACTTGACTCATGCATCCCACCTGGGTTGGTGATCTGTTTCACCATAGATAATATACATGCTGTTCTTTTGAAACATGCCACCCTTACCTTCTCCCACAGAGTTCAAAAGTCTGTTCTGTACTTCTGTGTCTCTTCTTCTGCCCTGCATATAGGGCCATCGTTACCATCTTTCTAAATTCCGTATATATGTGTTAGTATGCTGTAATGTTCTTTATCTTTCTGGCTTACTTCACTCTATATAATGGGCTCCAGTTTCATCCATCTCATTAGAACTGATTCAAATGAATTCTTTTTAATGGCTGAGTAATATCCCATGGTGTATATGTACCACAGCTTCCTTATCCATTCATCTGCTGATGGGCATCTAGGTTGCTTCCATGCCCTGGCTATTATAAACAGTGCTGCGATGAACATTGGGGTGCATGTGTCTCTTTCAGATCTGGTTTCCTCAGTGTGTATGCCCAGAAAACAACAATTTATTATAGGAAATTTAATTTCAAAATATGCTGAAAGCCAGAATATAACTTTGCTTCTTCTAAATCTCCCTGGAGAATTTGTTTCCATAGTTATAAGGCAATAGAGAAGGACTAAAACTCAAACTCATTAAAAAGAAGACAACAAATTTTAAACATCTTTTAAAATGAGAAGAGTTGAAATATCCGGCAGTAGATGATACTTAAGTATTCATAAATATTAGTAGTGACATATAGATATTCCCAAGCACTTAGTAAAAAAAATTAAACTGGAAGGAAATTGCTTGTTCCATTGCTTCTCAGTTCTAGTTCAGCTGTTCAAAGACAACAACTAGAGGCTTTTATTTTCAGTTCTTATTGCTATTCTACACACTTAAACTATATGCTGGTACTACTATTTCTTGATTTGTCAGTTTTTCTAATCTGACAAATTTTCTGTTTTACCTGGCAAGTTAGTGCTTTTGTATAACGAATGACTACTGATATATTTTAAATGACTTCCACAATTTTATTTTGTGTGTTCTTTTATTCCAATGCTTTTCCCTTCCTCCACCCTTTTCTGTCCTCTTTAATATATCAAGATTCAAAAAATTCTCTCATTTGCTTCAACTAGTTTAGAAGTTATGAATTATATCTTTACTGGTTATTTATCATAAAAAATTCCTATTGACTGATTTTCCAATGGTAAACCAAATTTATGATGAACATAACACCCACTTTTGTCATGATATAGTATTACTTTGAATATTGCTGCTTCTGAGTTGAGAACTTTGGAAATTTTTGTATCTTTGCTTATAAACCTTTTGTATCTTTGCTTTTGAGTGAGATTGTCTGTCACTGTCTTCTCTTTTACTGACATTACTTGGATTTTCTATATAGGCAATGCTAATTATTAATATCAGTTGAGAATTACAACAC
Organism: Muntiacus reevesi; assembly: GCF_963930625.1. Lineage (NCBI taxonomy): Eukaryota > Metazoa > Chordata > Mammalia > Artiodactyla > Cervidae > Muntiacus > Muntiacus reevesi. Next base: position 23,518,894 of record NC_089264.1, on the reverse strand, counting down.
TTTTTTAATTCCTGAGAAAAGTCTATGTACATTAGATATATTCTCAGTGTTCAGTAGAACTCAGCAATGAAACAACCTGGATGTGGAGTTTTTGTGGTAGAAAGTTTCAAATTACTGACCTGAGTAATTCAATATTAAAATGTTTTACAAGTTATTTAAAATGTTTTAAGAATTTATCTCTTACAATAAATCTCTTACAATTTATCTCTTTCTTTTCTATAAAATCTGTAATAATGTCAGCTTTTTTCATGATGAAATTGGTTATTTCTTTCTCTTTCAATCAACCTAATTTAACAGCTTTTTCAATGACTTGTGATGCTGTAGAACCTCTCCATTATATATTTGTTTCCATTTGTTTTCCATCTTCTCTTCTCTTTGTTTGAAATTATTTTTTATCTTCCAACTTCTTATTCTGGAGTCTCAGCTTATTTATCTAAGACTATACAGTTTTCTCTATATGGCGATTTAGCTGCATTCCATGAAGTTTGGGATGAAGTATTTTCATTTAAAGAAGTGGATATGAGTGGAGCAAGAGAAAGTGTGTGGTGAATGTCATGATGTGCTCCCTGATCACCCTTCCAAAAGGAGTTATGGGTCCCATCAATTGCTGAGAGTCCTCCAGGCATCACACACCCCTCATACACTGCCTTGACTGCTGAAAGCTGTCTCACTTAAGGTTATGCCTCCTGCCTTGAGTGCTCTGTGGCCAGTGCCTGGTGGACCTGAGCTACAAATTCCTGACCTCCTTTCCCAGCTCAGGGCAGTACTTAAAGGTCAGCTTCAAAACTCCCCCTGGAGTCAGCTCAGGTTTCTGCTGACATTTTATCATAGCTATACTTCCCTTTGGGTTTCCCAGGTGGTTCAGTGGTAAAGAACCTGCCTGTCAGTGCAGGAGACACAAGAAATGTGGATTCAATCCCTGGGTCAGGAAGATCCCCTAAAGTAGGAGATGGCAACCCACTCCAGTATCCTTGCCTGGAGGATCCCATGGACAGAGGAGACAGGCGGGCTAGAGTCCACGGGATTGCAAAGAGTTGGACAGGACTGAGCTACTGAACACACACACACACACACACACACACACACACACACTTAATTCCCCTTCTGTCCAATCTTGTTTTTTTCTCCTTTTTGCCATCATATATCGATCTTAAGAGGACTCTAAAAATCTCCTGGCAGAGCAACCTCTGTATCATTCTTCTTCTCAGAATACAAAGCCCGTGAGAGAAAGCTTTCTGGAGGAAAGGACAGTCAACCTGGAACTAACACAATTCTATATAAGAATATATTCAGTAAGTGCTAACAACTCACAGAGCTGGAGAGCAGTGTGCACATGTGTCTGTGCGCTAAAGTGGAGGGAAGCTTGTGTCATGAAGGATAGAACTAGAAAGGCAAGATTTCCCTAAATTACCCAGAATCTTATCATCTACCATGAGATGTTCAGGGCCTTAGATCCCACTACTAGCACCATAGCTGTGTGTGCTAAGCACAGCTCATTGATTAGAAGAGCTAGATGGGAATTACTGGGTAGAGTTTCAGAGTATAAAGGGAACCAGATTTCCTTCAAAGAGTAAAGATATTATCATTTTTTGAAGTGTGATAGCACTTAGCCAACAACAAATGTTTACAGATAAAATGATCACAGAATTTCTAAGGACGCAATTCCTCATTAGAAGTCCATTTCACTGTTGACTTACCCAGCAGGATTTTGGAAAATGTTTTTATTCTATGGGGACCATGCGGCCTTTTCCTCTTATGGCTTGCAGGCAAATAGCACCCACAGGGAAAATTCTATTGCACATTGTCAGTGTTCAGATATGCAACCAGATCACTGCTGTGCTTTATTAAAGGCATAAATCTGAACTTGTGCTGAATATGTACAAAGGAAATTTGATTTGTACATCTTTATAACATCAAAGAATGACTCCAGTTTCCAAAGGCGGCCTACTTACTGTCTCATTAAAGGATCAGCACCCCAGTAATATTTTCCAATAGGTGATATCATTGACAGGCCTGCATTCCCTATGTTTTATTTTTTAATTAAAAAAAATTCCCCTATGTTTTAAATGTAGTGGGGAATTCAGCATAATCATAAGTAAAATCCAAGCTAATTCTTGCTTCTTCAATTGTCAATAATTCATCAGATACAGAAAACAATGATTACAAAAAATGTGGTCAAAATTAGGGCTTTTGCTGGTGCTCTGGGACAACCCAGAGGGATGGGGTGGGGAAGGAGCTGGGAGGTGGGGTTCAGGATGGGGGGGGACATGTGCACCCGTGACTGATTCATGTCAATGTATGGCCAAAACCACCAAAATATTGTAAAGCAATTAGCCTCCAATTGAAATAAATAAATTTTCTTTTTTTAAAATTAGGGCTTTTGGTTAGAAAAAGACATTTCCATAAGTGTTTAGAGAATCCAAGTAGGGGTAGGTGACAGAAGGAGAATGAAAGAGGAGAAAGAGAGGAAAGTGAGGAGACAGCTACCTGTGCTTGATTGAAGAGAAAAATAATGATGTTTTTTTAAAGATTGGAATAAGCACTTCAAAGATCTGCCCCCAGGAGAAAAGTCAGAGGAGTCACTTTGATATAGTGAATTCAGCCAAAAGTAGCAAATCCTGTTGCATAATACAGTCCTTCAAAAGCAGTGTTGCAACTCCTCAGCAACATACTGTTAACCTTACCAGCTCAGGTATCCAGGAGAAAACAATGTTTGTGTACAAAGTTTCATTAAAAAGACCAGTAGGCACAGCTATATTTTGTGGTTTCTATTAGATTCAGAGTAGCTGCTGCAATAATTGAAAGCACCAAAATTCAGTTGCTCAGCGCAGGAGATGCTATTTCTCACACACAGAGAAATCCAGTGGGGGTTAAACATCTTCTCCCAGCTACCTGCAGTGGAGGCTGGGAAACGTGATCCGTGCCTGTGAAGCCACTTTTCAATGTCACGTCTGTACTCGAGCAGGTTTACTGGGCAGTTAATTCCACTCCCTGTGAGCCATCACTGTCCTCAGAAAATGGCAACGGATCCCCTTTCGATTTGCTTTTCTGATCATTTCTGCATTGGAATGCATGCGTCTGATCTATGTCTAGTCCAGTGCAGCCATTTAGAAACAAAAGAATGCAGTTCAATTGAACACAAATTTTTATACTTAATATTATGTGGATCTAAGATTGTTGAGTTACAACGATCTGTGAATGTTAATAGTAAATAAGCTGTTGTTAGGGTCCTCAGGGAACTCATAGAGGATATTAATAAAGCCCAATTTCAACACCACCATGTGTAAAATAGTTAGCTTGTAGGAAGCTGCTATATAGCACAGTGAGCTTAGCTTGGTGCTCTATTATGACCTAGAGGAGTGGAATGGTGGGGGTGGGAGGGAGACTCTAGAGGAAGGGATCTGTGCAAACATATAGCTGATTCACTCTGTCCTACAGCAGAAGCTAGCACAACATTGTAAAACAATTATACTCCAACAATTAAAAAAAAAAAAATTTCAGCACAATGCAGTTAGTACTGGGTCCTTTAAAGTGTATTTTAGGTTTACTCTTTTTTATATTTTAATGAAGTGTCATTCTTTGGAGGGTAGATTCAGAGTGGGCAATGTCAGTTTTAATTCCATAACACATGGGCTCAGTCTTTTATTGACAATAGATAATTGATATTTTGTTTTAATGAGCTTTAATTCAACACCTTTTCCCAGACTGAGGAGGCTGACAAGTTACACAGTAGTACAAGCACAGCACATACAATAAATAGTTCTCGGTTTATATCATTAATTTCTACGTTCTTCCCAGTCCAGATTTACTACTTCAAATTCCAGTTCTCATACTTTTTGATCAAAGATCAAAAGCATTTTGGACCTTCATGTGGAATTAGATATTGGAAAGAAATGGAAAGAAATCAAACTCAAAGTCCTCAATCTGCCATTATTTAACTATCTAGTGTTTTAGCAGTTTACTCATGTGCGAAAGCAGCTTCAGATTAATGAAGAAGTTTCAGTGCCATATGTGTCCTGTAGTCTATTATTCTAATGCATTTCTGTATAATTATGTTGTCTATGCAGGGGATACCAATGTAAAAAAGGTTCAGTGGACATAGAACATTTCAATAACAGCCCTTTTGTTATTCAGATTTAAACTTAATTACTTGTTCAATTTGGAAGTCAGCTTAATTATGCTACCTTCTGCATGGTTTTAGCTCCATTTATGCTATATCTTTCTTATCCTCTTGAATGCAAAGTATGGACTACCTGAAACTTATTTCATAAGCTACAAGCTTAAAACCCTGTACAAGTCTTATGTTTATCAAAACTCTGCTGAGTAAGATAATGTATTGAAAATAAATAAGGTTGGTTTTGGGAATACTTCCAACTTTGAGTCTTTGGCAGGGTTAGACTTCCACTGGAAAATAAAATTAGCCAAAGCTCTAGCTCAAAACCATTTGAAAGATAAAGCTATGGGGATTACTGTAATGTATTCAAGGTGTACATGTACTTTGAGAACAGCTAATAATAAGCTCCCTGGAAAATATGATGAAGACACTGGCAGATTATCAAAGTTCAACAAAATCAGTTTCATGTATATCTGAGACTACCATTTTCAAAATAGATTGGTGGATTTCAAGTTTACAGTTTCATTTGGAATGCTAACTTTGGGAGGCCTTTTTCATAATCACAGGGAAGGGGGAGAGAAGATTTGCCTCCCGTTTTCAGTGTGTGTCCTAACGCTGTTGTGTCTCAGCATCTGAAATTCAAAGTAGCTGCCTCCCAAGCAAAAGGCCACCCAGGAGCTGGAAGGAAAGGAGCATGCCGAGGAACTTGTGGTGAAATTTGGCTGCAGTACCCAAAGGCCCTTTTGCTGTATTTTTAAAGGGTGTTGAGTAATATTTGAGTGCTGAGAATGGGAAAGATGTTCTGCCCACCAAATTCAATCTCTGTTCTGGAGCAGCGTGCATTCTTCTCAGAGTGATTCATCTTCAGAAGTGACAAAAAGTTGTTATTTCGTTGTTCTAAAATACAGAAAAACAAATGTTTCAGGTCATGAGAAATCCCATAGTAGTCTAGCCTCATCGCAGATTCATAAAAAGGGTTTAATTTTCATAACTGAATATATAAACTACCTTTCTGTTGAGAGATTATATCATTTCTAGCACCATCGACTCAGCAGACGTGAATTTGAGCACACTCTGGGAGATGGTGGTGGGCAGAGGAGGCTTGCGTGCTGCAGCCCGTGGGGTCACAAAGAGTTGGACATGACTTAACTCTGAACGGCAACAACAAAAGCAGTTGTTTTCAGGGGGTGACATGAAGGTTGTACGAGTCACTCATGACACCTTTTCAACTTGCACATTCTCTTCTCTCAACAGGACCTCTTTCTCCCCAAGATTTTGGTGCATCCCTCTCCATGGACAGTGTGGCTATAATCTATCACTGTGATCAATAGTTACTTATGAGTGGGTTGTGGCTCCTGGATATTGGAGTGGGAAGCTTGAAAAACAGCTCTTCTGTCTTTGTAATAACACTTCTCAACAGTGTCCTCAGCTCTTCAGGGATTTATGAAGTTAGTAATGAAGACCTGCAGGCGGTGTTCATTATTTTTTAAAACTACCTTATGGAAACCGTAAGCCTACTGACAATAAAGCTGCTTCAGCAACTGCATAAAGCTTGTCTCTCATCTATGGGCTACAGTTATATCAACTCATGTTGATAAGCTACTATCAAGGAGCTGTATGAAAGCTCTGATGATACTTACATATTCCTTGATGAACAGAAATGGAGAAAATGAATTTCTATTTAATTAAGTCCATTCCTTTGATTGATAGATGGTTTCAAAACATGGGGCACAAAGAAGAAAAAAATTTCCAAGGGCATGAAGGAATTCAAAATTTTGTCAGCCACTGACTTCAAATGAGATAGAATTCAGCATAGGAGAAGAATCTGTTGATTTCTCTTCAATCAGTAATTTATTGATAACTACATCTGTACGTATGTTTGGGCACAGATATGTATGCCGCTGGTGACTAGTCGCTTCCGTTGTGTCTGACTCTGTGCGACCCCATGGACTGTGTGACCCCTCAGTCCAGGGGATTCTTTAGGCAAGAATACTAGAGTGGGTTGCCATGCCCACCTTCAGGGGAATCTTCCTGACCCAGGGATCGAACCCGGGTCTCCTGCATTGCAGGTGGATTCTTTACCACTGAGCCACCAGGGAAGCCCACAGATATGTATATTTCTTCTAAAATAGGGTGTGAGAAATAACATCAAACCTATTAATTAAGGTGAGAGTTCTCTACATATTGACATCTGTAATCACTTATTAATTTTAATTATGATCTTTTAAAATTATTCATGTTTTATTTATCTTCATAAATTTGAATTCCACACCCTTACTCCTCCTGGGATGGGTGTTGTGGGTGGTGGACTGTGGGAGGTCCAACTTTAGCATGCATTTTAACCAAATTACTCTTAGCAGTAAATTCTGCATCTTACATAAGGTATGTATGATTGACCTTAAAAACATATTTGCAAATACAAAGCTCATGAATGTAGTTCTTACTGCTTTTTGTATAATGGTTGATAAATTAGAATCTGGATGCTTGGAGCTTTCTTTCTTTCTTTCAGACACAACTTAAGCAACTAATCTACTCTAGAATTAGCAAGAATTTCTACCAGCAAATTATTATTAGGAAAGTTGTTGCTGAGACAAGAAAATCATAAAGCCAAGATAAGAGTCTTTGAAAGTAACCAGGCTCTTAACTTTCAGGAAACAGAAAGTTCTTTGTCCTTTTCTCTATTTTCTTCCTAGTTACAATTAGAATTGGAGGGAGGATGAACAGGGCTCTGTCAAATGGCAGTGAGAGACACAGGCTTGAGAAAGGTGACAAAGATTCAAGACAAAAAAAAACATTTGCATGTGTTGGTTTGATCTCCACAGTATCCGTAAGAAAACAACGAATGGAGACTGACCTGTTGACTTTCTTTCATGGAAGAAAGGTGTCATTTAATTCTGAAACTAAAGTGTATTCTAGAAGAATTCTACTTTTTAAAACAGTAATTCACAAATTCTTGAGACTCCAGCTCATCCTTTCAAGCTACTCAAAGAGACAGCACTAATACAGTGTAAATATTAACCCTAGTCCACTCACATATTTATTTAACAAGAGTTTGGCATTCTTGGAGTGAATCTGGGCTGTATAATTTTTAGTGTTCAACTGGTGGTCATAGCGACTTTTCAGTCAAATTTTAACAAGAGGAAGTTGGGCGCAGAAAGAAAGAAAAGACATGAAGCTGCCAAGAATTTGCCTTGTGAAATAAAATTACAGGGATTCATCTTTTTAAAATCCCTTTCTCGTCTCTGCTTGTTCCCATTGTAAAGCAGGAATAATAATCTGGAACGTGAAAGCAGTCTGACATTTGTTCCACTTCATATGTTTCATGCCTCTCCTCCATCAGCATGCGTTCTATCTAAACAGCAGAGGAGAGGAGCCTAGAGCACAACCATCAGAGAGCCAGGATAATACAGACCCTGTGATCTGTGGTCCAGCGAGTCAGAGGGCTCCTAACAAAGTCAGGAAGGGAGTTTTTCAGATGCTCTGAGGACCTAACAAACAATTGCTGGAAAATCCAGAGATCATTGCGCTGTCCATCTGCCAACAGTTCCAAAAAGTGATCTTCCCAACTGCTTTGAACTTAGTGAATTTTTTATCCTTTGTGTTCCTCTTCCCCATCACCATACTTAATGTTGTGCTCTGTAGGCACATCAGCCTGTCAACAATTGTGGACAGGTTGGAAATATGACTTGATATAACAGGATGAGGCAGGGTGAGGTTCATGAAAATGCACTGCTTGGATCTAACATGGGGAATGGAATGGATGCATTGCCCCACTGTTGCCTTCCAAATCCTCCCTTGTGTTTGCACAGGGCTTGCTTTTGGCAAGGCTGTTCCTGTGAGGGCAGGACTCTCCTTGTGGGTGACTTGAGCTTTCAAACTCTCTTTGGGTTTGCCCCAGAACTTCTGGAGCTGTGTTGTGGTCTTAGACCCCTCCTAGCAGAACTCCTTCATTTTCTCTCTCCTTCCACAGGACTCAGACCTGCTATGTCCTCCTGAGGGTTCCCTGGCTTCTCCAGCATCCTCCCCTTTGCCCTACACAAAGGATTTTCACCAATGAACCTCTTACAGGCCTAATACTGTGTTGGCAAACTGTTTTTTAGAGGACCTAAGCTGAAACAAAAGGTAAAGAGATTTTCTTCCATGGTTTAGAGCTCTAGATTTAAATGTAAATAATGCATTATGGAAAAATTAAGGGGATTCTCAGGTGACACTAGTGGTAAAGAACCTGCCTGCCAATGCAGATAGACACCAGTTCTATCCCTGGGTCAGGAAGATCCCCTGGAGGAGAACATGCAACCCATTTCATTATTCTGGCCTAGAGAATCCCATGGACAGAGGAGCCTGATGGTCTACAGTCCATGGGGTCACAAAAGAGGTGGACACAACTGAAGCAACTTAGCACACTCACAAGGAACAAGAGGCAAACATTCAAATGGGCTTTCAAAGTGGGCTTGGTCACCCTCTCACTCTCTTAACTCCTTTGCCTCTCCCAGCCCACTAGCAGAGACTGGCCAACATTTTTTTGAAGGGCAAGATAGCAAATGTTCTTTGCTCGTAGGTGACACACTTCTCTGGTGCAACCACAGAATTCTGCTCTTGTACTGTAGAAGCACCCATAGGCAACACACGAAAGAGTGGACATGGTTGGGTTCCAATAAAACTTTATTTAAAAAGCAGATGGCAGGGCATGATTGGTCTGTGGGCCATAGTTTGTGAACCCTTGGTCTTTCAGTTCATATGAGAGACCTTCTCTGGCTTAATAAGTCATTTATTTAGGCCCCTGGAAACTGAGAAGTTGATTTCAAGTTAAAAAGCACAGGAGACGCTGTGCTCTGAGTTGGTATCTTCTTTAAAGACACGTGCCCTGCCATCAGCATTCAAAGCTCTCTTTTGTGGGATCCAGTGTCCCATATGCTCACTCCCCAGATCTCTGTCACTTGCTTACAAATTTGCTAAGCACTTCATTTCCCATTCTAACAAAGGAAAACTTCATTTTTCTTGTTGCTGGAAATTTGAAAACGGAAATGTAACAAGAGGATGACTGCATCTTGCAAAACCTTCTAGCAACTACAACAAGTCACCATGGCAACTCTCATTTTTGGATTAAGGCCTTTTGGAGTGGGAGCTGATGAGGAAAAAAAAAATGTTGCATGCAGCCAGCTGAGGTTTTGACTTTAGCTAGAAAAATACCTTGAAGTTTTCCCAGATGTGTAGGAGTTGGAAAAAGGGAAGCAGAGCTGATAAAGGTCCCATGATTCTGAGAACAAACCCAGGTATGAGGTCAGTCAATCAAGTGTCCAGGTATTCTACAGCTGAAGTGAGATGGTAAGGTTTTACTTCCATGATTATGCTTAATTGGTGGTGAACTTCAGTATTTTGTGGTTAATATTTTATGTATTTGAGGTCAGTTTATTAATATTCTTGCCTGGATATGTATATTATACTTGGATTATACTATTCTAAAATTAAGGATTTAGTAAAGGGTACTGGACCCATTTAGATCGTCTTTGGTACTTTTTATTCCAAACTTCAAAACAAAATGGCAGAAAATGGCCTTGATTCTTGGACAAGGATCTGGGATGGTGGCAATATAAACCTTGGCTCTCCCTCTTGAGAGCCATCCATGACTCAGAATGGATTTCCAAGCCATTTCTTTGTTTCTTGGCACTTACCCTGATCCCTTTGTCCTTCTCGCTCTCTTTGTTCCTGTTGAGTGCTGAGACAGAGCCAAACCAGAGTAGTCAGTAATAGATGACAAATCTTCCTTTACACAGAGCCTCTTAAAAATAGTAACAATGTGCAATACTTTTAATGAAGTACCCATAGTTGTGAGTGTTAATCATCAAATTAATGGTAACATATAATTAATAGGTTTAGTGACAATAATAATAGTTGTGAAGTGGTGGATTAAGCATGATCACAATAACTATTAAAATAATAATGAGATTATCATCTCATTTGATCTTTAAACTATCTCATGTAAAAACTATCTAGTTAGTATTTTATAGATTAGAAAATTTAGGTTCAGAGTTTAATTCTGATTAAGTGATTTTACCAAGAACATAAAGATTTCCCAGGTGGCTTGCGGTAAAAAATCCGCTTATCAGGGCAGGAGATGCAAGATGCAGGTTTGATCCCTGTGTCGGGAAGATACCCTGGAGAAGGAAACGGTAACCCATTCCAGTATTCTTGCCTGGACAATCCTGTGGACAGAGGGGCTTGGAGGGCTATAATCTATGGGGTTGCAAAGAATCAGACATGACTGAGCACACACACACACAGAACACCAAGAACATAAACCTGCCAATTCATAAAATTGAAACTGTTGGCTAGTCTGGCCTCTAATGACTGAAAAAGTGAATAGGTTCAGAACTTGAAGCCATATGATCTGGGTTTGAATCCTGGTTCTACTCTTCCATGGTATATTACTCAACCTCTATGTCTGCCCCACTGGACCATTGAAAGGATTAATATTTGAGTTTATGGTTGGTGTTTATTTTTTAATTGGAAGGTAATTGCCTTATAGTACGGTGTTAGTTTCTGTGCTATAACAACATGAATCAGCTATATGGACACATATCTCCCCTCTCTCTTAAACTTCCCTTCCACTCTGACCCATCCCAACCTTCTAGAGCATCACAGAGCACCAAGCGGAGCTCTCTGTGTTAGACAACAGTTCCCAATTAGCCATCTATTTTACACAGGTCATGTACATATTTCAATGCTGCTCTCAGTTCGTTCCACCCTCTCCTTTCTCTGCTTCATCCACAAGTCCATCCTCTACTCTGAGTCTTTACTTCTGCCCTGCAAATAAGTTTATTAGTACCATTTTTCTAGATTCCATATACATACATTAATACAATATTTTTCCTTTCTGACTTACTTCACTCGGTCTGAAAGACTCTAGGTTCATCCAGATCACTACAAATGACCCAATTTTGTTCCTTTTTATGGTTAAGTAATATTCCATTCTAGAGGCATTGCCCAAGATGGTGCAATAGAAGGATGTATGCTGATGATACCGCTTTAATGGCAGAAAGAGAAGAGGAACTAAGGAGTCTCTTGATGAGGGTGAAAGAGGAGAGTGAAAAAGCTGGCTTAAAACACAAGCTTCAAAAAGTTAAGGTCATGGCAACTGGTCTCATCACTTCATGGAAAATAGATAGGGGAAAAGTGGAAACAGTGACAGATTTTATACTCTTGGCCTCCAAAATCACTGTGGGCAGGGACTGCAGCCATGGAATGAAGGCTATGACAAACCTATATAGTATATTAAAAAGCAGAGATATCACTTTGCTGACAAAGGTCTATACAGTCTAAGCTATTGTTTTACCAATAGTCGTGTACAGATGTGAGATGGAACCATAAAGAAGGCTGAGCATCAAGGAACTGACGCTTTCGGATTGTGGTGTTGGAGAAGACTCTCGAGAGTCCCTTAGACAGCAGTGAAATCAAACCAGTCAATCCTAAAGGAAATAAACCCTGAATATTCATATGAAGGACTGATGCTGAAGCTGAAGCTCCAACACTTTGACTGTCTGATGCAAAAGCCAACTCATTGGAAAAGACCCTGATGCTGTGAAAGATGAGGGCAGGAGGAGAAGGGGGCAACAGAGGATGAGATGGCTGGATGGCATCACTGATTCAATGGACATGAGTTTGAGCAAACTCTGGGAGATAGTGAAGGACAGGGAAGCCTGGCATGCTGCAGTCCATGAGGTCACAAATAGACATGACTTAGCCACTGAACAACAACAACAATATTCCATTGTATATATGAGCTACAACTTCTTTATCCATTCATCTGTTGATGAACAGCTAGGTGACTTCCATGTCCTAGCTATTGTAAACAGTGCTGCAGTGAAAAATGGGGTATGTGTGTCTTAAATGAGAATTATTTGGATAATATTTACAGCCACGCTCAGCATACATAATATATCCATGTTTGTAAAATAAATAATTATACTGCACTGGTTCTGAGAATTTGAATAAGCTGACATTAGTAAATCTACTACCTGACCTTTCTAAGCTTCAATTTCTACTCATGTGCAAAATGGAGATAATACTAGTATTTACCTTACAGTTGTTTACAGAGTTAATTGGACTTAATGTAAAGACCTTATTTCACTACCAGGGACTTACTAAGGGCTCAAATTTTGTTATTTATTGAACAAGTTCTGGTTCTCTAGAGAAACAGAACAAATTATATAAATGTAGCAAGGAATAGGATAGATTTGGACCTATAAGGAGTTGCCTTATGCAACTGTAGAGTTGAGAAATAAGTCTATGATCTGCAGGCAGAGAGATGGGTAGCCAGGGGAGCCAATGGTGTAAATTTCAATCTGAGTCTGAGTCTAAAGCAGAAGATTAATGTGCCAAGTCAAAGACAGTCAAGTAGAAAGCATTCTTTATCAGTTTTCTATTTTATTCAGCGTGTTGTTTTACTCAGACTACTAGCTCAGGTGTTAACATTCAGAAAGACTCTCCCAGACACACTTAGAAATAATCTTTGTAAAAAACTATTTATGTGCCTCTAAAATTAATATGGTAAGTCACCCAGAGCCAGACATTCTGGAGAGTGAAGTCAAGTGCACCTTAGGAAGCACAGCTGTCAATAAAGCTAGTGGATGTGATGGAATTCTAGTAGAGCTAATTAAAGTCATAAAAGATGATGCTATCAGTGTTGCACTCAATATGTCAGCCAATCTGGAAGATCTAGCAGTGGCCACAGGACTGGAAAAGGTCAATCCTCGTACCAGTTCCCAAGAAGGGAAGCATTAAAGAATGTGCTAATCATCGGAAAACTGCACTCATTTCCCATTGTTAGTAAGGTCATGCTTACAATTTTGCATGTTCAGTTCAGTTCAGTTCAGTTGCTCAGTCGTGTCCGACTCTTTGCAACCCCATGAATCGCAGCACACCAGGTCTCCCTGTCCATCACCAACTCCCGGAGTTTACTCAAACGCATGCCCATCGAGTCGGTTATGCCATCCAGCCATCTCATCCTCTGTCGTCCCCTTCTCCTCCTGCCCCCAATCCCTCCCAACATCACGGTCTTTTCCAATGAGTCAACTCTTCACATGAGGTGGACAAAGTATTGGAGTTTCAGCTTCAGCATCAGTCCTTCCAATGAACACCCAGGACTGATCTCCTTTAGGATGGGCTAGTTGGATATCCTTGCAGTCCAAGGGACTCTCAAGAGTCTTCTCCAACACCACAGTTCAAAAGCATCAATTCTTCAGCACTCAGCTTTCTTCACAGTCCAACTCTCACATTCATACATGACCACTGGAAAAACCACAGCTTTGACTAGACTGACCTTTGTTGGCAAAGTAATGTCTCTGCTTTTTAATATTCTATCTAGGTTGGTCATAACTTTCTTTCCAAGGAGTAAGCATCTTTTAATTTCATGGTTACAATCACCATCTGCAGTGATTTTGGAGCCCCAAAAAATAAAGTCTGACACTGTTTCCACTGTTTCCCCATCTATTTGCCATGAAGTGATGGGACCAGATGCCATGATCTTAGTTATCTGAATGTTGAGCTTTAAGCCAACTTTTTCACTCTCCTCTTTCACTTTCATCAAGAGGCTCTTTAGTTCCTTCACTTTCTGCCATAAGAGTGGTGTCATCTGCATATCTGAGGTGATTGATATTTCTCCCAGCAATCTTGATTCCAGCTTGTGCTTCCTCCAGTCCAGCATTTCTCATGATGTACTCTGCATATAAGTTAAGCAAGCAGGGTGACAGTATAGAGCCTTGACTTTCTCCTTTTCCTATTTGGAACCAGTCTGGTGTTCCATGTCCAGTTCTAACTGTTGCTTCCTGACCTACATATAGATTTTTCAAGAGACAGGTCAGGTGGTCTGGTATCCCCATCTCTTTCAGAATTTTCCACAGTTTGTTGTGATCCACACAGTCAAAGGCTTTGGCATAGTCAATAAAGCAGAAATAAATGTTTTTCTTGCTTTCTCGATGGTCCAGAGGATGTTGGCAATTTGATCTCTGGTTCCTCTGCCTTTTCTAAAACCAGCTTGAACATCTGAAAATTCATGGTTCACATACTGTTGAAGCCTGGGTTGGAGAATTTTGAGCATTACTTTACTAGCATGTGAGATGAGTGCAATTGTGTGGTAGTTGGAGCATTCTTTGGGATTGCTTTTCTTTGGGATTGGAATGAAAACTGACCTTTTCCAGTCCTGTGGCCACTGTGTGGGGTAGCTCCTCTCTGCTAGACTTCAGTGTTACATAAACCAAGAGCTTAAAGATGTTCAAGCTGGATTTGGAAAAGGCAGAGGCACAAAGAGGTCAAATTTCCAACATTTGCTGGATCTCAGAGAAAGCAAGGGAATTGCAGAAAAACATCTACCTCTGTTTCATTGATTACACTAAAGCCTTTGACTGTGTGGATCATAATAAACTGTGGAAAGCTCTTAAAGAGATGGGAATACCAGACCATCTTACCTGTCTTACCTGGTGAGATGGCTGGATGGCATCATTGATGCAGTGGACATGAACTTGAGCAAATTCTTAGAGATGGTGAAGGACAGGGAGGACTGGCGTGCTGCAATCCATGGGGTCACAAAGATTCAGACACGAATGGGTAACTGAACAAAAACAACAAAATTTATATGTGGAAATTCTAAATGTCAAGGTAATTCTACCAGGAGGTGGAGGAGTCTTTGAAAGATGACCAGGTTCTGAGGGTGGAGCCCTAATAGATGGGTTTAGTGCCCTTATAAAAGAGATCCAGGAAAGATCCCTTCCTCCTTTCACCATATGAGGTAACAGGGAAAAGACGGTGTCTAGGAGGCATGCCCCCAAAAGACACTGAATCTCCTAGTGTCTTGATCTCAGAGTTCTAGCTTTCAGAACTGTAAGTAATGCATTTTTGCAGTTTATAAGCCACTCTGTGCCCTTTTGTTATAGCAACCCCAGTAGACAATGCTTAACCAAGTATCTGGGCACCCAGCAGCCTGGTCAAGTTGCTGTGTAACATTAACTATCCAAGACAATATGGTCATTTTTGTTGCTATTGCACTGTCTTCTTTCATGGAGCTGAAATCTATGCAAATAAATCAACCACATCACCACTGAACTATAACCAAGTATAAAAGGCTAATGTAGATAATGTGTGTAATATTTTAAATTTCTTAGGTGAACACACACATCATTCAAAGACTAATCTGTTTGGCTGATGAAATAATTTCAACTACAATTTCAAGGAAATGTGTTCTCATAGAGAAACATCTTGTTTAGGCACCACAGACACGACTGAGTGACTGAACTGAACTGAACTGAACTGAACTTAAGAATAATGAGTTGAGTGAAAAGACAGTATATGCAACATAGACCAATGTACAAAAAATAATAGGACCTTCTTGAAGTGCTGGAGTTTTAAGGCATCAGTTGGACAGCAGCTTTTTAAAAAGCTCGTTTAAGTCAGAGTTCTTGCCAGCAAAGCATCTTTGACTGCTAGGGGAATTTGTGAAGCATCACAGATGGTTTACTAAAAGAGACCCAGAGGAGATTCCTAAAACCTATGAGCAAAGTGACAGGAGCAGAGTATATCTCCCCTCAAGGCTGCCACCATGAACACATAGACCCACAGCCTGGGTAACCTGGGGAGACCTGGGCCTGGGTGTGATCCGGACGCTACCGACCTAACTCTGCCTCCTCCCACTGTGTCTCCTTCACTCAGGCTGGGCTTAGTTTCATAATTAACAGGGATAGCTACCCTTTCTGTGGAGAATGCACTTTCCTGACTCCTGCCTAATTCCTTCTTGTTCTTCTGTCCTAGTTTAGGTGTCATTTCTTCAAAGCGGTTTCCATGATTCCTCAGACAAGATCAGATCTCTCTGATGTATGCTCCAAGAGCATGTGTAGTCCTAAATTGTAGGACTCAACTCTCTTAACTATTTTTTTATCATATATTTTAATATCTGTATACTAAAATCATGTAAGCTCCTGAAGGGCAGGGCTTGCGTTCATTCCATGTTCTCTGCTCTTACTATGGTGCCCAACACATAATAGGGTCTCAAATCTAAGATGCATTGATTGTAAGACACAATAGTATTTCACCTACTGATAGGAAGAAAAAAAACTTCCAAATAAACTATGACATGATTTTTTTTAACATCTAGCATTTTTACTCTATATTTAATAGAAGACATTGCTTATCCCCTCCAGAAGGAACTGGCAACCCTCTCCAGTATTCTCATCTGGAGAATCCCATGGACAGATGAGCCTGGTGGGCTACAGTTCGTGGGGTTGCAGAGTCAGACACGACTTAGTGACTGAGCATGCAGTCTTGTGTTGACATAGGTTTGCTTTTTTTAAAATCACATATCATTCTTGTACTTAAAGGAAAATTGGGATAAATTGGTAAATACATTTCCTAATCCTCTTCGTATTCAGAATCTCATCTGATTATTTTATTTTTATTGTGATGAACTATACATCACATAAAATGTAGCATGTACATTTCAGTGGCATTAAATTCATTCCCATTATTGTGAGATTTATTCTTTAACATCTAGTTTAGTTTTTTCCTTCTCTGCCCCACCTCCCACCCTTAAAATATTCTCTGTGCCATCAAGAGCATTGGTGATAACACATCTTAAAAACATGATCTACTATTGTCTCTGAGAATTTCTTGCAGAATCTATACCCATCCCTCAAGAGTTTGTATATACACACCCAGGCCATGACAGCTCCATTATGACTGCTGCTGGGCCAAAGTGATTTTAAGATGCATCCTATTTCTGGGATTGTTGAAAGTGAAAAAGTGAAACAACAAGCATGGCATTAGCCAAATAAATACTACAAAGTCTCTAAATGTACATAGGAAGTTCTATGCGTGTATATATGTAGGTTGGTAGATAGCAATGAAATTTCATGCTCAATATATCTGTGAAAAATGAGGAAGCCACATCTGATTGGGTATAGCCAGCCTTCTTGAGATCTTAGAGATCAAGGCAGGAGAAGTGTACCTTCTTCTTTATCTTGCTTCCTACCTCTGTAGGCCTGGAGGGAGGAGAGGGCTGGAGGGCTCTTCTCCATGGAGGACACTTGACTCTACCTTTCTTTTGAGTTTTGACACTTTTCTTACCAGCCTCTTACCCTCTCGTTATAGCACCTGACTGAATGTATACACAGTGACTTAGGATCCTGATTCTGTTGAGGCTTGAGGCCCATAAATTATATCTAGTCAAATCCTTTTATTTTATAGAAGAGGAAATCTAATCCCCATAGGTAACTTGCTCATAGTCACGTGAAAAATAAAGATCAGAGAAAACGGATTAGATACTCCAGTGAAAGGTCATAGGTTAAGTGCCTGGGAAGCCTAAACTCATAATACTTACATTGTTTGAAAACATCTGTTATGGGCTAAACTTTTTCTTCTCAACATTCATATTTTGAAGTCCTAAGCCCTAGTACCTCAGAATGTAACTGTATTTGGAGAAGAGGTCTTTAAAGAGGTAATTATGGTTAAAAGGAGGCTGTTAGGTGGGCCCTAGTTTAGTCTGACTGGTATCTTTAGAAGGCAGAGATTAGCACACAAAGAAACAGACATCAGGGATGCAGCAAGAAGTGCGACCATCTACAAGCCAAAGAGAGAGCACCAGAGGAGACATACCCTGTTTACACTTTCATCTTGCACATCCAGCCTCCAAAGTAGTGAGAAAAGAAATTCTTGTTTAAACCACCCTATGTGCAGTATTTTGTTATGCCAGGCCTAGCAAACTAATACACCTCAATGAGGGAAGAGAAGAGGGGATTCAGAAAGATAACTACAAATGAAGGAGGAGGAGTGCACTTGAAGGTTTTGATAACTTGCAACAAGATTGGGCTATTAGAGAGTGGTGTTCAAGAAGTCACAGGAGGAGGTAAATCCGCCATCCAATCACAGCACTCTTCTTCCCCAGGCATCAGGGCACACATGCACCAAAGGCAAGAAGGAAACACTTTGTGGTGAGCATGACTTGATGCTGCATTCCACTGGGGAACTCTGGCTTGCTGGGCTGGGGAACAGAAGGAGGCCTTCTTCCCTTACTGACTTCACACCAGTGTTAGCCTCCAGTTGGTTATGCAGGAGGAATGTACATAGAAGAGAAAAAAATCCCATTCTTAGCAGTTTCATGTTTTTAAATTTATTCTTGAGTATATCTGTGTTGTTTATATTTCCCTATAAAGTAATCAATTTCATCAAAATTTTTAATGTATTAGTACAGAATTGTACAGATTTTTCTTTTCTCATAAAAAATAATTTTCTGTATTTCTTATAGACCTTTTCTCATTCCTTGTTTTGGTTGTCTTTTTGTTCCTTTTTCTTCCATACTCTTTTTTCTTTTTTAATTAAAAAAATTTTTAAATTGAAGAATAATTGCTTTACAATGTTGTGTTGGCACTTTAATCTTCCCTACAATTTATGGCCTCAAAAGAGAATTTTAATTCCTCTATTGAATCTGGTTCCCTTGGAATCTTTAACCACTGCACTCACATGCTCTCATTGCCTTGTAACCTGTTCAGTTACTTTTGGTTTCTCATGTCATGGGGGATCTGCTCTTTTCCAAACTTATGCCCTGATTCTTGGGGTAAATCAGTTTCAGACCTTGGCTCTCCTCTGAGTCTTATCATGTTTTATTCTCCTGTCCTGCAGCTTTTCATATTTTTTTTCTAGTTGAAGGATAATTGCTTTACAGAATTTTGTTGTTTTCTGTCAAATCTCACTATGAATCAGCCATAGGTATACATATATTCCCTCCTTTTTGAATTTCCCTCCCATCGCCCTCCCCACCTTACCCTCTAATTTGATACAGGGCCCCCGTTTGAGTTTCCAGCAAATTCCCATTGGCTATCTATTTTACATATGGTAATGTAAGTTTCCATGTTACTCTTTCCATACATCTCACCCTTTCCTCCTCTCCCCATGTCCGTAAGTCTATTCTCTATGTCTGTTTCCCCGTGGCTGACCTGCAAATAAATTCTTCAGTACCATTTTTCTAGATTCTGCATATATGTATTCGCATACAATATTTACATTTTTCTTTCTGTCTTACTTCACTCTGTATAATAGCTCTAGGTTCACCCACCTCATTAGAACTGACTCAAATGCATTTGTTTTTATGGCTGAGTAATATTCCATTGTGTATAAGTACCATATTTCTTTATCCACTCATCTGTCGATGGACATCTGAGTTGCTTTCATGTCCTAGCTATTGTAAATAGTGCTGTAATGAAAATAGTATTCATGTGTCTCTTTCAATTTTGGTTTCCTCAGGGAATATATCTAAATGTTGGATTGTTGGGTCATGTGGCAGTTTTATTCCTAGTTTTTTAAGAGATCTCCATACAGTCTTTCATAATGGCTGTATCAATTTACATTCCCACCAACAGTGCAAGAGTGTTCCTTTGTCTCCACACCCTCTCCAGCATTTATTGTTTGTAGACTTTTTGATGATGGCCATTCTGACCGGTGTGAGGTGATATTTCATTGTAGTTTTGATTTGCTTTACTCTAATAATGAGTGCTGTTGAGCCTCTTTTCATGTGTTTGTTAGCCATCTGTATGTCTTCTTTGGAGAAATGTCTGTTTAGGTCTTTTCACCACTTTTTGATTGAGTTGTTTGTTTTTCTGGTATCAAGTTGTATGAGCTGCTTGTGTATTTTGGAAATTAATCCTTTGTCAGTTGTTTCATTTGCTATTATTTTCTCCCATTCTGAGGGCTGTCTTTTCACCTTGCTTATAGTTTTCTTTACTGTGCAAAAGGTATTAAGCTTAATCAGGTCCCACTTGATTACTTTTCTTTTTATTCCCATTATGCTAGGAGATGGGTCACAGGGGAGCTTGCCTTGATTTGTCATCAAGTGTTCTGCCAATGCTTTCCTCTAAGAGTTTTATAGTTTCCGGTCTCACATTTAGGTCTTTAATCCTAAATTTTGAGTTTATCTTTGTGTATGGTGTTAGAAAGTGTTCTAATTTCTTTCTTTTACATGTAGCTGTCCAGTTTTCCCAGCACCATTTATTGAAGAGGCTGTCTTTGCCCCATTGTATATTCTTGCTTCCTTTGCCAAAAATAAGGTACCCATAGGTGCATGGGTTTATTTCTGGGCTTTCTACCTTGTTTCATTGATCTGTATTTCTCTTTTTGTGCCAGTACCATACTGCCTTGATGACGGTAGCTTTGTAGTATAATCTGAAGTCAAGAAGGTTGATTCCTCCAGCCCCATTCTTCTTTCTCAAGGCTACTTTGGATATTCAGAGTCTTTTGTGCTTCCCAATGAATTGTGAAAGTTTTTGTTCTAGTTCTGTGAAAAATGTCATTGGTAATTTGATAGGGATCACACTGAATCTGTAGATTGCATTTGGTAGTACAGTCACTTTCACAATATTGATTTTTCTTATCCAAGAACATGCAATATCTCCCCATCTGCTTATGTTATCTTTGATTTCTTTCATCAGTGCCTGATAATTTTCTGTGTACAGTTCTTTTGTCTCATTAGGTAAGTTTATTCCTAGATATTTTATTCTTTTTGTTGCAATGGTGAATGAGATTGATTCCTTAACTTCTCTTTCTGATTTTACATTGTTAGTATATAGAAATGCAAGTGTTATCTGTGAACTGATTTTTTAATCATGAAACTTTGCTAAATTCCCTCATTAGCTCCAGTAATTTTCTGATAGCATCTTTACGGATTTCTATGTACAGTATCATGTCATCTGCAAACAGTGAGAGCTTTACTTCTTTTCCAATCTGGATTCATTTTATTTCATTTTCTTCTCTT
Source organism: Muntiacus reevesi (assembly GCF_963930625.1). NCBI lineage: Eukaryota > Metazoa > Chordata > Mammalia > Artiodactyla > Cervidae > Muntiacus > Muntiacus reevesi. Next base: position 23,497,994 of record NC_089264.1, on the reverse strand, counting down.
ATTGCTATAGCTAGGACTTCCAAAACTATGCTGAATAATAGTAGTGAAAGTGAACACCCTTGTCCTGCTCCTGATCTTAGGGGGGAATGTTTTCAGTTTTTCACCATTGAGAATAATGTTTGCTGTAGGCTTATCATATATAGCCTTTACTATATTGAAGTAGGTTCCTTCTTTGCCCATTTTTTGAAGAGTTTTAATCATAAATGGTTGCTGAATTTTGTAAAAGGCTTTTTCTGCATCTCTTGAGGTTACCATACTATTTTTATCTTTCAATTTGTTAATATGGTATATCACACTTATTGATTTGTGTATATTGAAGAATCCTTGAGTCTCTGGAATAAACTCAATTTTGATCATGGTGTATGAGCTTTATGATGTGTTCCTGAATTCTGTTTGGTAAAATTTTGTTGAGGAATTTTGCACAATATCAGTGATATTGGCATGTAGTTTTCTTTTCTGCTGTTGTTGTCTTTGTCTGGTTTTGGTATCAGGGTGATGGTGGCCTCTTAGAATGAGTTTGGAAGTGTTCATTCCTCTGCAATTTTTTGAAAGAGTTTTAGAAAGCTAGGCATTAGCCTTTCTCTAAATATTTTATAGAATTCTCCTGTGAGGCCATCTGTTCCTGGGCTTTTGTTTTTGGGAAGATTTTTGATCATAGCTTCAATTTTAGTGCTTGTAATTGGATCATTTATAATTTCTATTTCTTCCTGGTTCAGTCTTGGAAATTTGAACTTTTCTAAGAATCTGTCTACTTCTTCCAGGTTATCCATTTTATTGCCATATAGTTGTTCATAATAGTCTTTTATAATCCTTTGTATTTCTGTACTGTCTGCTGTAACCTCTCCTTTTTCATTTCTAATTTATTGATTTGATACTTCTTTTTTTCTTCATGAGTCTGGCTAAAGTTTTGTCAACTTTGTTTTTCTTCTCAAAGAACCAACTTTTAGTTTTATTAATCTTTACTATTGCTTATTTCATTTCTTTTTCAATTTTTTGGCTCTGATCTTTATGATTTCTTTCCTTCTGCTAATTTTGGGGGGGTTTTTTGTTCTTCTTTTTCCAGGTGTTTTAGGTGTAAAGTTAGATTGTCTATTCGATGTTTTTCTTCTTTCTTGAGGTAAGATTGTATTGCTATAAACTTCCCTCTTAGAATGTGTTTGCTGCATCCCGTAGGTTTTGAATTTTCGTGTTTCCGTGCCCGGCGGTGCGGACGGGGATTGGGGCTGGGGACGCGGAGGGCAGAAGGCACATGCACCCGACTGGTGCGGGCGGAAACTGAGGCTGGGATCGCGCAGGACAGAAGACGCGCCACACCTGGGGAGAGAGCACCCGACAAGCGCCTGGCTGCCTGAGCCACTCGGGTGGCGTAGGGACAAAACGCAGGCGGAGCTTTGTGTTCCGCGCTTTTGTGAATCACCCGAGGGCTGGAACCGCACACAGCGTGGGGCGCGCTCCATGCAGAGCAGCCGGGAGCCTGAGCAGCCCAGACGGAGAAAATAGTGCCGGCCCCTCCCCGCAACGCGACGGAACTAGCTACCTGAGTAAGAATCCACTTCCGCCCGCCTGTGTCAGGGTGGAAATTAGACGCGGAAGAAAACGGCAACAGAAGCCAAATAAACAAAGGGAACCGCTTCAGAAGGGACTGGTGCAACAGATTAAAATCCCTGAAGAAAACACCGACTTCACCGGAAGGGCCTATAGATATCGAGAAGTGTAAGCTGGAACGAGGAGATATCTGAAACTGAGCTGAACCCACACTGACCGCAACAGAGAAATTCCTAGATATATTTTTTCTTTTTTTTTTTTCTTTTTTTTTTAAGTAAGAAAAAAAATTTTTTTTCTTTTTTCTTTTTTCTCTTTTATTTTCCTTTAAAATTCCCTATTACTCCCCCATTACTCCTTAACTTTCACTTTCATAGATTTTTATGATTTTTTTAATTAGGTAAAACAATTTTTCTCTCTCTCTCTTTTTTTTCATTTTCTTCTTTTTCTTCTTCTTCTTTTTTCTTTTCTTTTTTCTTCTTCTCTTCTATTTTCTATTTTTCTTTTTCTCTTATTTCTTTTAAAGTCCTCTAGTACTCCTCTTACTACTCCTTAATTTTCATTTTCAATACACTATAACCTTACAGGAAGAAAAAAAAAAAAAGAAGAGAAGCCCTATTTTTAAACCAAACTTCATATATATTTCTAAAAATTTTTTTTGTATGTTTTGGTTTTTGTTTTTAATATAGTATTTTTAAGAGTCTAACCTCTACTCTAGATTTTTAATTTTTGTTTTTCAGTATATGATATAAATTGTGAACATTTAAGAATCCAATATTCAGCTCCCATTTTTATTCAGGAGTGTGTTGATTATTCTCTCCCAATCTTGACTCTCTGTTTTCTACCTCAGAACACCTCTATTTCCTCCTTTCCCCTTCTCTTCCCAATCCAATTCTGTGAATCTTTGTGGGTGTCTGGGCTACGGAGAACACTCTGGGATCAGACAACTTCATAGATCTGTCTCTCTCCTCTTGAGTCCCCCTTTTTCTCCTCCTGCTCATCTCTATCTCCCTCCTCCCTCTCCTCTTCCTCATGTAACTCTGTGAACCTCTCTGGGTGTCCCTAACGGGGGAGAAACTTTTCACCATTAACCTAGAAGTTTTATTATCAGTGCTGTATGGTTGGAGAAGTCCTGAGACTACGGGAAGAATAAAACTGAAATCCAGAGGCAGGAGACTTAAGCCCAAAACCTGAGAACACCAGAAAACTCCTGACTACATGGATCTTTAAGTAATAAGTGACCGTCCAAAAGCCTCCATACCTACACTGAAACCAACCACCACCCAAGAGCCAATAAGTTTTAGACCAAGACATACCACGCAACTTCTCCAGCAACGCAGGAACATAGCCCTGAACGTCAACATACAGACTGCCCAAGGTCACACCTAACACATAGACCCATCTCAAAACTCATTACTGGGCACTCCATTGCTCTCCAAAGAGAAGAAATCAAGATTCATTCACCAGAACACTGATGCAAGCTTCGCTAATCAGGAAACCTTGACAAGCCAATCGTCTAACCCCACCCACTGGGTGAAACCTCCACAATAAAAAGGAACCACAGACCTCCAGAATACAGAAAGCCCACTCCAGACACAGCAATCTAAACAAGATGAAAAGGCAATGAATTTTCGTGTTTCCATTGTCATTTTTTTCTAGAAATTTTTTGATTTCCCTTTTGATTTCTTCAGTAACCTGTTGGTTGTTTAGAAATGCATTGTTTAATATCCATGTGTTTGTGTTTTTTACAATTTTTTTCTTGTAATTGATATCTAGTCTCATAGTGTTGTGGTGGGAGAAGATGCTTGATATGATTTAAATTTTCTTAAATTACTGAAGTTTGATTTGTGAGCCAAGATGTGGTCTATCCTAGAGAATGTTCCATGTGCACTTGAGAAGAAGGTGTATTCTTCTGCATTTGGATGGAATGTCCTGAAAATATCAATGAGATACATCTCATCTAATGTATCACTTAAGACTTGTATTTAGTTATTAATTTTCTGTTTTGATTATCTGTCTATTGATGTGAGTGGGGTGTTAAAGTCTCCTTCCATTATTGTTTCACTGTCAGTTTCTCCTTTTATGTCTGTCAGTGTTTGTCTTATGTATTGACGTGCTCCTATGTTAGCTGTATAGATATTTACAATTGTTATGTCTTCCTCTTGGATTGATCCCTTGATCATTATGTAGTGTCCTTCACTATCTCTTGTAATATTCTTTATTTTAAGGTCTGTTTTGTCTGATATGAGGATTGCTACTCTAGCTTTCTTTTGCTTCCCATTTGCATGGAATATATTTTCCATCCTCTCACTTTCAGTCTGTATGTGTCTTTAGGTCTGAAGTGGGCTTCTTGTAGACAGCATATATATGGGTCTTGTTTTTGTGTCCATCCAGCAAGTCTGTGTTTTTTGGTTGGAGCATTTAATCCACTTACATTTAAAGTAATTATTGATATATACGTTCCTATTGCCATTTTCTTAATTTGGGGGGTTTGATTTTGTAGATCTTCTTCTTTTCTTGTATTTCTTAACTATATAAGCCCCTTTAACATTTGTTGTAAAGCTGGTTTGGTGGTACTGAATTCTCTTAACTTTTGTTTGTCTGTAATGCATTTTATTTCTCCATCAATTTTGAATGAGATCCTTGCTGAGTAGAGTGATCTTGGTTGCAGATTTTTCCCTTTCAGTACTTTAAATATATCCTGTCATTTTCTTCTGGCTTTCAGAGTTTCTGTTGAAAGATCAGTTGTTAAGTGTACGGGGTTTCCCTTGTATATTACTTGTTGTTTTTCCCTTGCTGCCCTTAATATTCTTTCTTTGTATTTAATCTTTGTTAGTTTGGTTAGTATGTATTTTGGCATATTTCTCCTTGGGTTTATCCTGTATGGGATTCTTTGTGCCTCTTGGATGTGATTGACTATTTCCTTTTCCTTGTTGGGGAAATTTTCAACTATAATCTCTTCAAAAATTTTCTTGTACTCTTTCTTTTCCTCTTCTTCTTTTGTGACCCCTATAATTTGAATGTTGGTACATTTGATATTGTCCCAGAGGTCTCTGTGACTATCCTCAGGTCTTTTCATTCTTTTTACTTTATTCTGCTCTTCAGAAGTTATTTCCGCCATTTTATCTTCCAGTTCACTGATTCTTTCTTCTACTTCAGATATTCTGCTATTGATTCCTGCTAGAGTATTTTTAATTTCAGCAATTGTGTTATTTGTCTCTGTATGTTTATTCTATACATTTTCTAGGTCTTTGTTAATTGATTTTTTGCATTTTCTCCATTTAGTTGTTGCATTTTCTCCATCCTCCATTTCAAGGTTTTTGATCATCTTTTTTTTTTTTTTTTTATCATCTTTACTATCATTATTTTGATTTTGTTTTTCAGGTAGTGTGCCTATTTCCTCTTCATTTATTTGGACTTCTGTGTTTCTAGTTTGCTCCTTCATTTGTGCACTATTTCTCTGCTTTTTTGTTTTGTTTTGTTTTTTTAACTTATTGTGTTTATAGTCTCTTTTTGCCAGGCTTCAGTGTTGAATTCTTTCTTCCTTCTGATTTCTGCCCTCCTAAGGTTGGTCCAGTGACTTGTGTAAGCTTCTTATAGGATGAAATTTGTGCTTAGTTTTTTGTTTGTTTTTTTTTCCTCTGGTGGGCAAACCTGACTGAGGTGGTAATCCTGTCTGCTGATGATTTGGTTTGTATTTTTGTTTTTGTTGTTGGTGTTTAGATGAGACATCCTGCACAGGGTGCTACTGGTGGTTGGGTGAAGCCAGGTTTTGTATTCAAGTGGTTTCCTTTGTGGGAGTTCTCACTATTTGATACTCCCTAGGGTTAGTTCTCTGGTAGTCTTGCATCTTGGAATCAGTGCTCCTACTCCAAAAGCTCAGGCTTGACCTCTGGTGAGGAATGAATATTCTACAAGTCATTCATTGTGGCATTAAGTGAGATTAAAACAAATACCCAAACGTGAGAAACCAAAGATAAACCCCAGATAAATGGCAGTTACAAAATCAGGCAAATAATAATTAAAATAATGGAATATACACATATACACATACACCCATAAGCAAAATCAAAACAATCCAACAAAAATAAAGTGCAATAGATTGACTGGTGAATAAAGGAAACCAAAAATTATATTTACAAGTTAAGAACAAAATTACCTAAAGCATGAACTGGAAAACAAAACTAAATAAGGTGCCAAGTGGGGAATTAAGCAATGAAAACAAAATTAACAAATATGTTGCGAGGAAAGGAAAGAAATAAAAGAGAATAGATTTGCAAAGTTAAATAGAGGTAGTTAAAGAAGATTTATATACATTAAAGATTAACTGCAAGGGGAAAAGAGCAGTAGGAAAAGCAAACAAAGGAATAAATATAGGGAAATTAATAATAGGTTTAAAAAATTAAAATTTAAAAGAAAAGAAAATAAATAAATAGCAAAAAGGAAAACTCTATAGAACTGCAAAAGCCTAACATAGAGGCAGAGGTTTATAATAATAAAAAGTGTGACTTAAAAAAAAAAGAAACTCAAAAGTTTAATTAGGTTTCATAGTGCCAGTAAGATTGACAATTGCCATAGCCAGGGGGGAAAAAAAAAAAGAAGGAAAAAAAAAAATCCAAAAGAATCTACAGAGCAAGTCAAAACATAAGAATAATGTTTTTCTTGAGTCACTGCTGTCAGAGTCCTTTCCCTCGCTGGGAGTCACAGTCCAGCTCACCTCCCTAGGATGCCCTCCAACACTGCTGATCTGTGGGCCTGCTGTGGGGGCAGAGAACCCCCCCTCTCTGACAGAGAAGCCTGGCAGGCCACAGTCCACAGGGTTGCAAAGAGTTGAAAACGACTGAAGGGACCCTGTGTGCATAGACGAAAGACTTCTTTGCCTGTGGCAGCTCTGCCCCAGGGAGGGTTGAGCACCAGGATGGCACAGCTGCTTGTGATGCGGGGACCATGGCAGCACTCTGCAGCGACATGGACCACTTCAGCTGCAGGAGATATGGCCCCATCAGAGGCTTTAGTTGAGCCTCTGGTAGCTGGCGATCAGAAGGCCTCTTTGGCTAGTCTTTCTCTGTAGCTTTGCCCATTCAGGCACTTAGAGGCCTGGCTCCCTTGCCTGAGGTCCTTCTCTGTTGTTCCGCACATCAGGCACTTAGAGGGGCCCCCCTGGCTGGGGTCCTACTCTGTAGATCCGAATGTCAGGCACTTAGAGGGGCACCCTGGCTGGGGTCCTACTCTGTAGATCCGAATGTCAGGCACTTAGAGGGGCACCCTGGCTGGGGTCCTACTCTGTATATCCACATATCAGGCACTGAAAGGGGCACCCTGGCTGGGGTCCTACTCTGTAGATCCCAGTGTCAGGCACTTGATTGGCCAGCCTCTCTATTGTTCAGCTGCTGATACTGGCCTGTGGAGAGAGAGAGGCTATGGTGATGGCTCCACCCCCTATGCATAACTCAGCCGTATCACCTTGCTTCCATGGCTGCCCGGCTTTCATCCCCAGGCATTTCCCACCACAGTCTCCTCCCTCACATCGCCTTCATCTATCTCTCCACAGTCAATAGCAGCCCTCGCCCTGGGATTGCTCCACAGCCCCTAATCTTCAGCTCCCAACTGCTGTGCCTTTTAGGGGACTTGCATCCCTGTCTGGGGGTGTGTATGGCTGTGGCAAGGACTGTCTAATTTTCATTCCCTTTAAGGTGCCACAGGTCAGCTATTTCACTCTTAGCCTTAAATGTTTCTCGTCTGACTCAGTTGCCCCCTTTCGGGAACTGGACCCCTGCTTTAGTTGCCCCACCTGCCGAGGGCAGGTCCAGTTCTACCAACACTCCTGTTTTTCCCCCTAGTTCCTTCATCCTACCAACTTTCGCATAGTTCTATATATTCTTTTCCTCTGGTCAGGTATTCCTGTCCACCCTCAGCTGGTGTTCTGCATGCATTTCTGTGTCTGAAGGTGTATTCCTGACGTATCCGTGGAGAGAAGATGTACTCCATGTGGACCTACTTCTCCACCATCTTGTTCTCTGTCCTGCAGCTTTGCTTCACAGGCTGTATTTTACTAGCTTATGTTTACTCGTCCTTGAAGGAAATGGATTTATACCTGGGTTTTATAATCACATCCAATATATAGGCCAACTTCATCTCACTCACCATGTACCTGAGTGTTTGTTCAATCTTCTCATGTGCATGACAAGAGAGAACAAACTGTTATACAGCTCCTATTTCCATTTCTGGAGTTTGGCAGCCTTCTGCCTGATGAACCCTGTTGAGGTTTAATCCTGTGACACCCCTCCTCCAGCTCCCCACTCCAAATTCCTTCTGTAAAAATTTGAATCCACAAGCTAGATGAAAAAGAGAACACTCAGAAATTCCACTCCCATGACTCTTTTTATGCATGTTCCTCCTATTAAGCCTGTTGTTCTCTGAGTGCTGCAACCTCTATATAGAGAATAGGGAGGTATTATAGAAAGAGAGGCAAGATGTCTTGGGGAAGAGAAAACACGAGAATACCATCTTGCTGGCTTCAAAAAATAGAATCCACGCAGATGCAGGATTCATGCTCAGTGTTTAGTTAGGTCATATCCTCTTTCTGAGTGGGACAAGCAGTGAGGGAATAAAAATATACTTTTCTTTCCATTATCTTGCTTTTCAGAAAAACAGGTTTGTTCTCTTTTTTAGAAGCATAATGTGTGTGTGGGACATTTTCCAGTCTCATTTCATCATTTTAATTCTAATTTTCAGCGAATGTCTGCGTTTTCTTCTTTTCTCTGACCTCTAAGTGGGCAATAGCTATTTATGCCTTGTCATTTTACTTATGACAGTGTCTGGAATATCTTAGGTTCCCAATAAATAATTAATCTAATAAGTGTATACTTGTCACCATTGTTACATTATTGAAGTATTAGGAAAAAATGTATCAAGGACAATTAGCCAGGGGAAATTTTCAACTAGGCTTTCCTGTCTTAATCGGAAATCTCAGGGCCAATTTTATTTCTTCCCCACCTAGTAAGAAGGCGAAAATTATAACATACGCTAATGACTTGACCTGGGAACTTTGATATGCCAGAAATTAAGGTCAATTTGATATGACCAAATTAAGGTCAATCATTCATTCCACATGTACGCCCTGGAATATATTATATGTGCCAATTTAGGTTGGTTCTATGCCAGGGTAGAATTCCTTCCAGTCCCATGAGGAATGGGAATTTGGAAGTGGCTATGTAAATATGATTCTTTACTGAATGAGCCACCAGCTCTTCCCAGGTGGCGCAGTGGTAAAGAACCTGCCTATCAGTGCAGGAGACACAAGAGACATGGGTTTAATCCCTGGGTCAGGAAGATACCGTAGAATAGGAAATGGCAACCCACTTCAGTATTTTTGCCTGAAAAATTACATGGACAGAGAGGATCCTGGCGGGTTATAGTCCGTGGGATCACAAAGAGTCAGACACTACTGAGCGACTAAATGTATGTACATACATATGTAAATGTGAAGAGCACAGATTAAATATACAAATATATTTTATATTAAAATAATTGCAATCAATTTGAGATATGATGAAGTTATATAAAATGTATAGTGAGACACAGAAAGAGTGATATTTAAGTTATGTTTTGGGTCTTAAGAGAATAAAGACTAAGAGTTATGGAGGATGGTGATCTAAAAGAAAGAGCATTTCTGGGGGAGATAATAAAAGCTGTGCTCTGAAATGGTCAGAGATTTGCATGTAGTTAATTGTGATTGAAATAGGAGGATGGAAAATAACCGGAAGGGTTTGAAAATTCAGTTACCCATGCATGGGTCACTGATGATAACTTTCACCTAGGATTCATGGACAGTACTAGATTCAGACTGGTGGTAGACCATAAGCCAGAGTGATAATGACTGGGAAAGATTTTTTGGTTTGCCTAATTTGTGCATGCACTGACAAAAGATTCATAAATTCAATGCATATACAAATAATTGAATATAGAATACATAAATGAGTGTAAGAGGAAGCATTATCATGTGTAAGAGCAAAAGAATGATAAGCCCCTGTCAAGTTATGGGTGGTTGCTCTTTAAGAATTTGCAACACGCTGAGTGGGTGATAAAATTGAAAATGGTCTTACCTTGTTACTGTTGTTTAGTCACTCTTTGCAACTCCATGGACCATAGCCCACCAGGCTCCTCTGTCTGTATAACTTCCCAGGCAAGAATATTGGAGCGAGTTGCCATTTCCTCCTCCAGGGGATCTTCCCCATCCAGGGATCGAACCTGTGTCTCCTGCGGTTCCTGCATTGCAGGTGGATTCTTTACCACTGAGCCACTAGGGAACTCTCTCTAACTATATTCTTAATAGTTATCTCGCTATTGATACCAAGCAGAAATATCTGCTGGGTCCACATGCAGGATATTAAACTTAAAAACCTAGTTGTAATGTTTTTGAGAAGAAAACTGAAGAATGGGCATATCCAGTAAGGCAACTGATTTGTGATTTTCCTTTAATAAAAAAATTAACATGGTTTTCCTTTAATAAAGATCATATAGACAATACTTTATTTTGAAGAACTGTATATCTTAACAAACATTTAATTCTGTCACTAAGCACTGGTTCTGAATTATTTGATATTTTACAGTTTTGCTCTGTCTCCTGGATCCCCCTGTTCAGTTTTGGTTGTTAGAATTACTAGATTTCAGGATTGGGGGCCCTAGACTCTGTCGACTTGTGCTGTTCAATATGGTAGCCATGAAACGTGGTAGCTGTTGAACCTCTGAAATGTGGCAAGTCTTCATTGAGATGGACTGTAAGTGTAAAATGCACATCTGATTTCAAAGACTTCATTTGGAAAAAGGAACATATTTCTGTCATAGTTAAATATATACATATGTATAAATAGCTGATTTCATCTTTTTCTAGTTTTTGATGTGACTACTAGAAAATTTTAAATAATGTGACTCATATTTCTATTGAATAGTATTGCTTTAGACTATAGAAAAATTGTCATAGGATTGTGAGTCTAGTGATATAATTTGCTTAGATGTCAGTGAATATGGTGGGCTTTAATTATTCTATTAGCCCAGAACATTCTGATAATACATATCTCCAAATAAGTACCTATTAAATTTGTTTCTTTTCTCGTGAAGCTAAAATTTTGTTAAGAAAATTTGCTCTTTAAGTCTTTGACCAAATGACTTTTTGTTGAGATAACGACAATTTTGGTAACCTAGCTGTCACAGTTACATTTCAGGCAAGGGCAGTAGGCTAACTGATCTTTCAAGTCTAGGGAAAGATAAATTTCAGCTTCTGTGATGGAAATGGCTTTGAACTAGAAGTCAGAAGATCCGGATTACGGCCAAAGCTTTCTTGGCCACTTATAAGCAGCTTGCATATTCTCCAGTAATAAATTATTTTGCTGGGATTCAACAATGTGTTTCCATATATATATAAAGGAGGAAAATGGTAATAGCAACCCAATTGATCTCCAAGGTTATTGTGGCAAGTTTATGTATAAGATGACAATTACAGTACAAGATGCGCTTAAGTTATAGCCTGCACTTTCATAAGAATTTTGGCCTATAAGAAACTTTGTAGGGTTTTTTAAAGAATAATGGGAACTTCCTTCCCAAAGCCCATAAAGGGCCAGTACAGATTGTAATTGGTTATTATTGTTGTCCATTGCCTTGGGATAAAAGAAGTTGGCAGTTACCCTAAAGCACATATCTAGTGACTAGTTGATCTTGATCCTGGATGAATCAATTTTTAAAAATCCACCCCCTTTAAAATGGAGGTAGAGTGGGGTGAGTTACAGTAAATCTCAGGCCTTTGAAACAATTAAGGAGGGAGACTCAAGTGACTGAAATTTGAGAATCAAGTTTGAGTAGTAGTTGATTATTAACTAATACTGAATTGAATAGCAAATAAAGGGGCCTTTTCTCTAAATCTTTAGATTAATGTTTATATCTTAATGGTGTGAACCTTTTATTTCTTTAGTAAAATACCTTATTAATTAACTAGGCTCAGCAAGGAGAAGATAGCCTTTCTTGAATTTTGGCCAAAACTATCCCCTAAAATAAATCAAGAAAAGAAAGTATAATCCCGTGTGGTTAAATTGTGCTACTCAAAGGAGCTATTCTAAGCATCAAAATCACATATATTCTTTTGGAAATGTTTTTGACTGTGCTCTTTTCCTTCCTTTCTGCATTAAAAAATAATTTAAAAAGCAAAATAAGAAGATCTGATTCTGCATCATCCTTTAACTGTTTCTTGCCTCCCTAAGATTCTACTTGGCTGAAATACATTTGTAGTTTCTTCAGTGCCTATAGAAAGAGAGGCAAAACTTTTCCAGGATGGGGCCTTATATTTATGCTCCAGCTTCATACACTTACTTATTAAGTCTGTATTCATCCTTTGCTACATTTAATCTCTTTCTGTTTTGAAGTTATTGTTTTCATGCTTGTTTATATGCTAGTCATTGTGCTAAACGATTTGCATGCATTATTTTGCTTAATCTTCTCCCAAACCTTAATGTCACCATCTCTGAATTGAGAGGATGACTGATGGAAGCCAGCTCCTCTCTCATGCAGAGCTCATCGTTTATTCCATGCCCGTGCTCTGTGCCCAATGTACACAGCTTGGAGAACAGGCACTGCCACATAATATTTAGTTTACAGTTTAATCACTTCACTTCACCCGCCCATATACATTAGCAACAAGTCAAAGAGCTCTCCTCTTAAGCTATCTGTATCATCTTCTATCCAGTGGTGAGTCCCAAACCTTTATGGCACCAGGGATGGGTTTTGTGGAAGATGGTTTTTCAACAGACTGGGAGGAGGGAAAGGTTTCAAGATGTTTCAAGTACATTACATTTATTATGCACTTTCAGTTCAGTTCATTCGTTTAGTCGTGTCTGACTCTGCAACCCCATGGACTGCAGCACACCAGGCCTCCCTGTCAATCACGAACTCCCGGAGTTTACTCATGTCCATTCAGTCCGGTGATGCCATTCAACCATCTCATCCTCTGTCATCCGCTTTTCCTCCTGCCTTTAATCTATCCCAGCATCAGGGTCTTTTCCAATGAGTCGGTTCTTCAAATCAGGTGGCCAAAGTATTGGAGTTTCAGCTTTAGCATCAGTCCTTCCAATGAGCATTTAGGACTGATTTCCTTTAGGATGGACTGGTTGGATCTTCTTGCAGTTCAAGGGACTCTCAAGAGTCTTATCCAAAACCACAGTTCAAAAGCATGAACTCTTTGGCTCTCAGCTTTCTTTATAGCCCAACTCTCACATCCATACATGACTACGGGAAAAACCAACAGCTTTGATTAGACGAACCTTTGTAGGCAAAGTCTCTGCTTTTTAATATGCTGTCTAGCTTGGTCATAACTTTTCTTCCAAGAGCAAACGTCTTTTAATTTCATAGCTGCAGTCACCATCTGCAGTGATTTTGGAGCCCAAATATATAAAATCTGTCACTGTTCCTACTGTTTCCCCATCTATTTGCCGTGAAGTGATGATGGGACCATTTGCCTTAGTTTTCTGAATGTTGAGTTTTAAGCCAATGTTTTCACTCTCCTCTTTCACTTTCATCAAGAGGCTCTTTAGTTCTTCTTTGCTTTCTGCCATAAGGGTGGTGTCATCTACATATCTGAAGTTATTGATATTTCTTCTGGCAATCTTGATTCCAGTTTGTGCTTCATACAGCCCAGCATTTCTTGTGGCGTACTCTGCATATAAGTTGAATAAGCAAGAAATAAGTTGAATATTCAAGAAAATTAGAGCTACCAAGGGAACATTTCAAACAAAGATGGGCTCAATAAAGGACAGAAATGGTAGGGGCCTAACAGAAGCAGAAGATATTAAGAAAGGTGGCAAGAATACACAGAAGAACTGTACAAAAAAGATCTTCATGACCCAGATAATCACAATGGTGTGATCACTCATCTAGAGCCAGACATCCTGGAATGTGAAGTCAAGTGGGCCTTAGAAAGTATCACTATGAACAAAGCTAGTGGATATGATGGAATTCCAGTTGAACTACTTCAAATCCTGAAAGATGATGCTGTGAAAGTGTTGCCCTCAATATGCCAACAAATTTGGAAACCTCAGGAGTGCAGCACTTTTACAGTATCGTCTTTTATGATTTGAAATAGCTCCACTATAATTCCATCATCTCCACTAGCTTGTTTGTAGTGATGCTTCCTAAGACCCACTTGACTTTGATTTCCAGGATGTCTGGCTCTAGGTGAGCCACACCTAGATGGCCACACCATCATGATTAATCTGGGTCATGATGATCTTTTTTGTATAGTTCTTCTGTGTATTCTTGCCAGCTCTTCTTAATATCTTCTACTTCTGTTAGGTCCATTTCATTTCTGTCCTTTATTCTGCCCATCTTTGTGTGAAATGTTCCCTTGGTAGCTCTAATTTTCTTGAAGAGATCTCTAGTCTTTCCCATTCTGTTGTTTTCCTCTATTTCTTTGCATTGATCCCTGAGGAAGGCTTTCTTATCTCTCCTTGCTATTCTTTGAAACTCTGCTTCAAATGGGTATATGTTTCCTTTTTCTCCTTTGCTTATCACTTCTCTTCTTTCCACAGCTATTTGTAAGCCTTCCTTAGACAACCATTTTGCCTTTTTACAGTTCTTTTTCTTGGGGATGGTCTTGATCCCTGCCTCCTGTACAATGTCATGAACGTCTGTTCATAGTTCTTCAGGGACTCTATCATATCTAATCCTTTGAATGTATTTCTCATGTACACTGTATAAGTGATTTGATTTATGTCATACCTGATTGGTCTAGTGGTATTCCCTACTTTCTTCAATTTAAGTCTGTTTTTGGCAATAAGGAGTTCATGATCTGAGCCAGTCAGTTCCTGGTTTGTTTTTGTTGACTGTATAGAGCTTCTCCATCTTTGGCTGCAAAGAATACAATCAATCTGATTTTGATATTGACCATCTGGTGATGTCCATGTGTAGAGTCATCTCTTGTGTTGTTGGAAGAGGGTGTTTGCTCTGACCAGTGCTTTCTCTTGGCAAAACTCTATTATCCTTTGCCCTGCTCCATTCTGTATTCCAAGGCCAAATTTGTCTGTTACTCCAGGTATTTCTTGACTTCCTACTTTTGTATTCCTGTCCCTTATAATGAAAAGTACATCTTTTTTTTCTTTTTTTTTTTGGTGTTAGTTCTAGAAGTTCTTGTAGGTCTTCATAGAACTGTTCAACTTCAGAAACTGTGCACTTTATTTCTATTATTATTACATCAGCTCCACCTCGTATCATCAGGCTTTAGATTCTGGAGTTTGGGAACCCCTCTTCTGTAGAGTATGCACCTAGAATTATCACTTATGGTGTCTATGGTAACTCCTGTGTCAAAAAAAAAATACCTTGGTCTAATAGGTGGTAAAAAAAAAAAAGCTTTATTGAGGATGATGATGATAATGATAACTATTAACATTTGGTATTAAGAGGTGATTTCAATTTCTATTCTCTTCCCACACACACTTCTTAAAACTTCAACCTTTGAAATCTTCCCACATTTTTCTATCCAGGCAGTTCAACTTCATTTCTATTCTTCACACCCAGAACCTCCACAGAGTGGGAAGCTCAGCTATCAGATTTTAGGAACTAGTCTTCTTTTGAAATAAAAACACATGCCAGTCTCAGGAAGTGGGTTATATCCTAGCAACAATAAGGAACTGAGACTGGGCACATCTGCCAAGGATGCCAAAGTGAAGTTTGATACTTTCCTAAACTACAGTTCTTAGATAATACACATATTAATTAAAACCTGCCTCTCATAACACACACATCACAAACAGTGGTATCACACTCAGCAAATAAGTGGGTTCTACTGAAAAGCCAACAAAAATCTCATCTGTGCCTCTTTTAATCAATCAAATCATCCAAACTCTTTGAGATAATTAAATGGCATTGCAATGGGAATGGCAATGCAGTGGCTGACAGTTTTTGTTTTAAATGCCTTTATTTCGGTTTTAGTTCCAAGAAAAATACTATAAATCCTGAACTGTACTTAAATTTATAATTTGAATGAACACATTAATGTGCTGTATTATAAAAACAGAATGAGAAGCCCTCTGACAGTATCTTGCCAGCACACTGAAGAAACTCTCTCCTTTATTACACAGACAGACAGACAGACAGACACACACACACACATACAGACCTTGAACAAGGAGTTACAGAGATACCACAAAAACCTGATACTAGAGAAGTCTGCTCAAGATACAATCAAACTTAAAAGCTTTTGCACAGCAAAGGAAATCAGAAACAACCCACAGAATGAGAGAAAATATTTTCAAATGATGTGATTGACAAGGGATTTTCTCCAAAATATACAAATAGGTCAGCGGCTCAATTAAAAAAAAATTTTTTTTAATAAGCAGATTTGGATAAATAGACATTTATCCAAAGAAAACATACAGATGGCCAAAAAGCACATGAAAAGATGCATAATATCTCTAATTATTAAAAATAATTAAACAATTTAAAGTCTATTTTATTAAGGTATATTTTACCTATAAAATACACCCATTTTAAGTCTACAGTTTGAGTTTTGGAAAATATGTACCCACATATAATCAATACCAAAATCAAACTACGGAAATTTCTCTTATCTCAAAAAATTCCCTCTTGGTTGACATTTCCGTTATATTCTGGCTCAAGACAGCCACTGATCTGATTTCTTTTCTAATGCTTTATATAAATGGAGTCATAAAGTATGCACTCCACTATATCTGGCTTCTTTTTTTATAGCATAATGCATAATGTTTTTATATTGCTTTTGTTGTATTAGTAAACTGTTCCATTTTATTTCTAAGTAGTAGTCCATTGTGTGATCATACCATACATAGTTTGTTTGGAAGCTTTTGGCTATTATGAATAAATCTAATATGAACACTTGTTTACAGATCTTTGAATAGCCAGGACACATGTTTTCACTTGTCTTTGGTAAATACACATGAATAGAGATGCTGTGTCATATGAGAAGTATACATTTAATTTTTAAATTTTCTTTCAGGAAGAGTCTGCTAAATTGTTTTCCAGATTGTTGAATGACTACATTCCCACTAGCAGTGTAGGAGAGTTCTAGTTTCTCTATATTTCCATCAACATTTGGCATTATGGGCCTTTGTAATTTTAGCTATTTCTATGGCTATATAGTGGTATCTTACTACAATTTTATTTTTTAGTCATAAATCCATGAAATTTATTTTTTAAATAAAAATGATAATGAAAAAATTAATACTGTGTGATGTCACTTATATAATGAATCTAAAAATGTTGAAATCATAGAACCAGAGAGTACAATGGTGGTTACAAAAAACTACGGGGTAGGGAAAATGGGAAATGTTGGTTAAAGGGTACAAACTTTAAGGCATAAGATGAATATATCTTGGGATCTAATGTACAGCATAGTACTGCTGCTTCTAAGTCGCTTCAGTCGTGTCCGACTCTGTGCGACCCCATAGATGGCAACCCACTAGGCTCCGCCATTCCTGGGATTCTCCAGGCAAGAACACTGGAGTGGGTTGCCACTTCCCTCTCCAATGCATGAAAGTGAAAAGTGAAAGTCGCTCAGTCGTTTCCGACTCTTCACAACCCCATGGACTGCAGCCTACCAGGCTCCTCTGTCCATGGGATTTTCTAGGCCAGAGTACTGGAGTGGGGTGCCATTGCCTTCTCCAACAGCATAGTAACTATAGTTAATAATACTGTATTGTATAATTGAAATTTATTAAGAGATTACATCTTAAGTGTTCTTACCAGAAACCAAAGCCCTATATACTATACACACATACAAACACACATGCATACACACACACACACACACACACACATATATATAATCATCATATTATACACTCTAAATATATACGTACAAATTTTATTTGTCAATTATGCCACAACAAGCTTCCCTGATGGCTCAGTGGGTAAAGAATCTGCCTGCAATGCAGGAGACACAGGAGACATGGGTTCAATCTCTGGGTCGGGAAGATCCCCTGGAGAATGTAGTGGAAACCCACTCCAGTATTGTGGCCTGGAAAATCCCAGGGACAGAGGAGACAGACGTGCTACAGTCCATGAGGTCGAAAAGAGTTGGACACGACAGATCAGCCAACAAACAAGGCTGGAAAAGAAACTACAAACATTGTTATAATCTATTAATTTCCTTAGAGGTTACCCTCCATACTGCTTTAGTTTCTATCAATGTAGTTTTAAATTTGCATTTTCCTGATGACTAAATGATACTGAATATCTTTTCCTGTGCTTATCAGGAAATCATATAATCTTCTTTTGTGAGTTGTCTTTCATAATTTTTTTCTGTTTTTCAGTGGATTGACTTTTTTTTTTTTTTGAGCCTCCTTTTATGTCCTAGATGTAAGCCATTTGTCAGACAAATATAATGTAAATGTTTTCTCCTATTCTTTGGCTTTGCATTTTCAGCTTATTAATGCTCATTTGAAGAGCAAAATTTTTAGTTTAGATAAAGCTTGACTTACCATATTGTCATTAATTTTGGCCTTAGGGGCCTTGTCTAGGAAATCTTTACCGACATTAAAGAATGCAAATGTTATCAGTACGGTTCAGTTTAGTCACTCAGTCGTGTCCGACTCTTTGCAACCCCATGAATTGCAGCACGCCAGGCCTCCCTGTCTATCACCAACTCTTGGAGTTTACTCAAACCCATGTCCATCGAGTCGGAGATGCCATCCAGCCATCTCATCCTCTGTCATCCCCTTCTCCTGCCCTCAATCCCTCCCAGCATCAGGGTCTTTTCCAGTTAGTCAACTCTTCGCATGTGGTGGCCAAAGTATTGGAGTTTCACCTTCAGCATCAGTCCTTCCAATGAACACCCAGTACTGATCTTCTTTAGGATGGACTGGTTGGATCTCCTTGCAGTCCAAGAGGCTCTCAAGAGTCTTCTTCAACACCACAGTTTAAAAACATCAATTCTTTGGCACTCAGCTTTCTTTACAGTCCAACTCTCACATCCGTACATGACCACTGGAAAAACCATAGCCTTGACCAGATGGACCTTTGTTGGCAAAGTAATGTCTCTGTTTTTTAATATGCTATCTAGGTTGGTCAGTGTTATAGGTCTGGATTAAATGTTTAAGTTTATGACACATTTAGAGTTGCAGTATGAGGTAAGTGTTGAGCTTTGCTTTTTCTGCACATTGAATTCTAGAACATTTTGTTGAGAAGAGTGTCCTTTCCCATTGAATTACTGTGGCATCCTTGTCAAAAACAGTTGATCATATATTCATGTGCATATGGGGGAAGGCATACATTTAATTCTTTCTGTAATCTCTATTTTGTTTTATTGATTAAATTCAACTCATAGGTCAGTTCTAAACTGTCTTGATTTGAAGTAAGTCTTTAAATCCAGTAGTGTGAGTCTTTCAACTTTATGCTTTTAAAAAATATTTTAACTATTCTAAGTCCATTTTATTTATCCATATAAACATTGGAGTCATCAATTTCTACAAAGAAGAAAACTAGACTTGTTCTGAAACTGTAATAAATCTGTAGATCAATTTGAATAGACCATCTTAATGATGTTGTTTTATAATCCATGATTTACTATTCTTTAATTTCCCCTAGAAATTTGACAGTTTTAAGTGTACAGGGAGTGAACTTATTTTGTAAACTTTATCCTTCAGAGTCTTATATTTTTGGCGATGTTGTAAATGGTATATGTTAATTTTCATTTTTTTTGACTACTAAGTAATTCAGTTGCTTCTGTATATTGATCTTATATTCTGCAACTGTTACAAATTAGCTTCCTAAGTTTGGTAGCATTTTTGGATATCTGCTAGGATTAATGCATGACTTTGTCATCTTTGTTTATAAAAGAATGATAAAATGGCCCCTGTTTTAACTATATCTAGGAGCATAATGCTTTCACTCCTTATATACATAAGTAAATTGAGATTAGAAAGATTGAGTGGTAAAGTGATGAAGAGAAGGGATTTGGGGTTTAGGCTGGAATCCAAATTTTTACTGTCTACTAGTTGTACAACCTTGGGTAAATTATTCTTCTGTCTTGGTTTCTACATATTTAACATAAATATGCTGATGCTGATAAAACTAATAATGCAAGAAATAATTTAATGTTAGAAATTGTGTCTTACTACTGTTGTTATATTAACCGAGATGCTGAATGTGAAGGTTTTAGCACAGTGCCTCAGACACCAACCAATGATACTTGGGTAGACTTCTGAATTCAAGTTTAGGAATGTAATATTGATGAACAAGATAGATGTTTACCCATTCTTGATCAAAACTGTTTTTCCTTTAAAAAGTATCCAGAACAGGAAAAATGTGTATTCAAGTCCATAGGATAAATCCCCTTGAAGAAAAGACAAAGCAAACTCATTCATAGGTACATGAGAAGTCTTGTTTGTTTTTGCAGGAAAATTCTGACTGGAAGATTTGTGGGTAATGGCTGACATATTCTCAGTTCAGGGTCCATACTAGTTACCTACTCCCAGTGATGGATATCTTCAATTCCAAGCAAGAATGAACAAATTCATAGTTCTTAGACTGTCCCTCAAAGCACAAGTTTTAAAGGACTTATCCACTTTTCTTTTTAGAACCCCATAAAATCTTGAATGATCACAAGAAGGGCTTTGTAGAGAAAAACCAGGAAAAGCTAGCATGCAGTTTATCATTGTCCAAAGATGATCCTCAAGATCTGTCAGATTGTAAGGGGATATTTCAGCTCAGTCAGGGGAAGTCAGAAGTCTTTCTCTGCTGGCCGATCACAACCAGTGTGTCCGCCAACAACACCGCTTCTTCTCAAATGGCAGCCGTGCTAGTTAATTGGCTCTTGTTTATGTTTTGACTACTGACAGACTTACATTATATTCATATTATTGTGCAGAACAAATGCACAGAAAGGTTTGCCTTTGATCTAAATCATATAATTAAAAAACATATGACTAAAGGTAATTTTGGCTTGAAAACCAAATATCCTATTTCAACAGAAGTTCAAGTTGACTTATAAAAATGCAGACATTACCTCTGAGATTGACATTATAAAATGCCCTGAATATATCTGCAAATTCCTCAATCCTCTTATCACTTTGACTTTTTAAAGATTTAACGCTATAGTTGTAAGTATAAAGCATGTTCTTTATGTATAATTCTTGAACTAGAATAAATTTCATCCTTTCATTATGATGAAAAAGGTTTCCCTTTTCCTGATCCTTATAAACTCTCTTCCAACAATCTTTATTAAAGGTCAAGAAAATGGTTTTTATAAAAGCCAGAATAACATATCACTTGTAGTAATTTAAATTGCAGAAGAGTTTGTACCTTTTTGCTGAGGAGCTCTGTAAAGCATTCTAGGGGTATTGGAATATTTTCCTTTTAAAGACAAATGCTCCACACTTGGCATGCTGCACCCATTTGAAGACTTCTAGATTAGAGTTGAGCATAGGCAAAGCACCTCTCAAAGGAAAGTGTATGCTTTGGAGATCTTTGCTTTTTTCTATACTCTCTTGGGCTTCCCAGGTGGCGCTATTGATAACGAACCCACCTGCCAATGCAGGAGACATAAGAAACAGGAGTTTGATCCCTGGGTCAAGAAGATCCCTTGGAGCAGGGCATGGTAACCCACGCCAGTATTCTTGCCTGGAGAATTCCATGGACAGAGGAGCCTGGCGGGCTACAGTCCATAGAGTTGCATGGAGTCAGACACAACTAAAGCGACTTAGCACACATGCATACCCTACTGCTTTTCTTTTACTTTTTTAAACTTTTTTTTCTTTTACTTTTTTTACTTCATTTTTCTTCTCAAAGAAACATAAACAGACACCTGTCAGAAATACAAGTATGCTTTCTGATGTCCTTGATTAGAAGCTGCCCAGACATTGAGAGGCGAAAACCAAAATGATTATTTACATAATCCTTAATGCTGACCATTTTAAAGTACACTGCAACGAAATCAATTGTAAAAGGTAGGTTTAAATATACTCTCCTTTCTCAGGTACACTGTCCTCATATCACTAAGATAATTTAACACTGAAGCAAACTTGTGTTGTGTGCGCTCAGCTGCTTCAGTCATGTTGGACTCTTTGTGACCCTGTGGACTGTAGCCCGCCAGGCTCCCCTGTCCATGGGATTCTCCAGGCAAGAATACTGAGTGGGTTGCCATGTTCTCCTGCAGGGGATCCTCCTGACCCAGGGATCAAACCTGCGTCTCATGCATTAGCAGGTGGATTCTTCACCTGCTGAGCCATTGGGCAATCAGCTTATGTAACCATAAAAGTTAAAGAGCTGTCACTGACAACTTGTGAATTCCACAGCTTTCCAATGGACTTCAACCAACATGATGTTTCGACCCCTTCTGTCCAAGGAGTGGTCAAGGTTAATCAGTCAGCTTTCAACTTTCAACTGAAGAATATACCCCAATGGAGTGGTAGCTATAATCATATGGTATTTTTAGGAAAGTGATATTCTGAAAAATAATATCATAATTATGTATTTATGAAATGTTGGTATAAACTGGAGATTTAACAATGATTGCTAGAACAAATTGTTACATTTCTAAAAGAAATAAAATATGCACAGAGATAGTATCAATTAAATGAAGTATGAGAAGTCTCAGTCTTGTTATCTTCTTAATGAATGCAGTACAGAGTGTCATAAATGCCCTTACATCCTTGCCACAGTGTGAATTACAAAGAGAAATACCAAAGAGATGGGAAATTGACTTCCCGTGAACAGGGTCTAGTGTGTGAATCCTTTGTCGCTTTCTCACTTCTTAGATGCCTTTCATTAATGAGTTCTCATAGTCTAATAATCAATCCCCAAATATTCATGACTATGGGAAGACAATATTATTGCCATTTTCACAGTCACATTGTGATATTTTTAGTGTGTTGAGTACAATAATTATTTGTTAACAGCAACACATGAAGGTATGAATAAAATGTTTTTATGTACAAAGTAGCAAGGCAGGATTTTGATCCAACATTTAATAATATATTTGCGAATCTTCCCTGTGTTAACATAGTGGAAAACAATAAATACAAACGTTAGGTAATATAAGAACAATGAAAAAGTAGAAAAGTCTCCATGGATGAAAACTGTTGGTTCTGAAAACTTTGAACTCAAGGGGCAGATTCCATCAGTGAAACCACCTACTGGTCTGTCAGGCTAACTGCTCACAGATGCCCCTCCTAAAATCCACTCTCCTAGTAATATGGTATTCCTATAAAATGTGGTAATGCACTTCTTCACATCCTAGAGGATAGGGGAGCTGCATGATTCTTTCTGATTCTATTAGATTACTGCACGTCATCTGGACATCACTTCATTGGGACAGGGGACCGGCGAGCAGGATTGGCAGTAAGGATTGATTCCACAGGGCTTTCTCCCCATGGGGCATTGAAGCTGAAGAGTAAGCCTGTTAGGGGAAAACAAAAAAGTTCAGATTACAAGAAAGGGAGGAAGTAGAGATGCTGGAGGGAGACCACCGCTTGGTAAGGAATGTTAGTGACCAGCTGAATTTTTCCACCCAGTAGAGTCACTGACGGGACTTCGCTGGTGGCTCAGACAATAAAGAATCTGCCTGCAATGTGGGAGACCTGGGTTCAACCCTAGGGTTGGGAAGCCCCCTGGAGAAGGGAATGACAACCTACTCCAGTATTCTTGCCTGGAGAATTCCATGGACAGAGGAGCCTGGTGGGCTATAGTCCATGGGGTTGCAAAGAGTTAGACACGACTGAGCAACTAACATACACACATATAGAGTCACTGGAATGTCCCATATGCACTTCAACCTCAACAATTCTGAAAGGAAATCCACTAGAGTGCCTCCCAAACCCATTCCCTCTTGCTCAGTAATTTCAATCTTTTCTCTTACCTCCACGATCCATGCAGACAATCATGCTATAAGCATGGCCATAATCTATACCCTTAACAGTCCTCACCCACAATGCTTACATTCACACAATCACCACCTCCGGAGAATTTTATTTTCCAGACACTTCTCTATTCCATACTGCTGCTTCATCTCCATTCCAGCTACAGACTTGGGATAGTCAAAACTGCAAGAGCCCTCTGACTTCTCTGCTTCTAGCCTTATCACTCTTGAATTAGTCTTCCACATTAAATACTCGGTGATGTGTTTCAAGCACAAATCTCACCATATTCGTCTTCTGATTAAAGCACTTCGCTGTACCCCATCACTAATGGGACATTATTCAAGGTCTGTTGCTTGGGGTAACAATATAAGTCATTATGAAATTTATTGGCAACTTTCATGCTTTGCTGCTGTGTACTTATCAGGGAGAAGAACGAAGGGGCACTCTCCACCTCTCCTTCACAGGAAGGACAGTCAGGGCTTTAATAACTTTGGGTTTTCCCATTTGCAGTACAGAAGCAACTTTCTGTGTTGGTCTGAGAAGGAGCAGGAGTCTGAAGTTTCTGTGCTTTAATTGGGAAAAGGGCACCCAGCCCCCACATGGAAGGGCTTTGGTGCCATCATGCTGCTGGCGGCAGTGCTGGTGGTTTGCTGGAATCTGGGAGGAGAATGACAAGGTGGGGGTGTGGGTGGGCAGGTGAACCAGGGTGGAGACCTGCATTTTACTCTCTCGTGGCATGGTTGATGGAGGCAGGGCCTTTGGTGGGAACCAGTGCACTGCTGCCTTGCCTAGGAGGAAGATGGCCATTAGTTGCCATGGTTTGGGGGACGCTTTGAAAAGCAGAGAGTGGACAGAGGGTCCATGTCAAGCCTTAGTCTGTGGAAATGACTGTGCTGCTGCTGCTGCTAAGTTGCTTCAGTCATGTCCGACTCTGTGCGACCCCATAGACGGAAGCCCTGGGATTCTCCAGGCAGGAACACGAGTGAGTTACCAGCCTCACTTATCAGCCCTGCTGGCACTGAGCTCTATCTTCTAGAACTGTGCTTCCCACATTATCTGTGGACCAGGTTGGCTTTTTCAAACATTTCTAATCAGTTGCAAACTGGTATTTTTCAAAATAAAATCACATGAGTAAAATGTTGAAGCAATATCAGATCGCTATAACAATTTTAAATGCTTACACTCAGAGTCTGTACTTAATCTCATTGTGGAACAGAATCAACGGTTCACTGGCCCTGCAGCACATACATAAAGAACAGCTCTAGGGTAAACAGTTTTCTATAAAATTTTCCATACCCCATGCAGCTTCACAATTCTTTGCATTTATACATGATGTTCCCTGTGTCTAGAAAAATCTAGGTTACATTTTTTTTTTATCCTGTAAGTCTCAACTTAAATACTAAATTCTCTAAGAAATTTATCATTAAACTTCAAAGTACTATGGCTATCTTTACATAAAGTGAAAGTCACTCAGCCATGTCTGACTCTTTGCGACCCTATGGACTATAGCCTACCAGACTCCTCCATTCATGGGATTCTCCAGGCAAGAATACTGGAGTGGGTTGCCATTCCCTTCTCTGGGGTATCGTCCTGATCCAGGGATTGAACCCTGTTCTCTCACACTGAGGGCAGATTCTTTACCATCTATCTTATTTACCATATTCTGCTACAATGATCTTATTTGTATATCTCGTCACTAGTCTAAGCTCCTTCAGGGCAGCAACCATGTCATGTTCCTCTTAATATCTGGTCTAGTACTTAGCAGAGTAATATTTCTGTCACTTTGTCTTCAACTGAACCATAATCCTCTGTAGATGAGCTTCCAAGTGAAGCTAAGTGTTTGCAACATAACTCAGCTAGGTAAACATTTTGATTTGTGTGAGTAGGATAACGGTCAGGATTAATATGGTACTGATAATTTTTCTCCATAAAGATAAGAAATCAACAATAGGAACAAAGTGGGGTTCTCATCAGAGTGTATTCCACATTGACAGTCTTCCTCAAGAAACAGATTTTGCTTGCTTCATTAATGATTTTATTCATTAGTTGATGTTTCAGTTTGAATGTGTATACAATATCAGCATACACTTTCTTTCCAGCATTATAATCCCTCTAAAATTCAATGTGCCAGCTTCAATGATAATACAGAACTTTATGATCATGGAATCTTTCATAACCCTAAATATTGTACATTTGTGATTCTTTAAAAAATTAATTATTGCTTTACTAATAAAGTATCATATTAGATTCTTTAACCATAAACAAAGGAGCACAGTGGTTCTGTCCTGGTTTTATAGATGTTGAACACAGTGTAAAGCATTGTGAAGAAATTCGTTCAGGGCTATAGACTAGGATTGGAATATAAATCTCTTTTTACTTGTGATGTTTTCTTTTTAGCCCTCATCATTCATTTTAAATGTAAGAAAAATAATTGAAAAGCATATTAAGCTCTTCTGGAAGTTCATGAAGATGCTTTTAGATTATCAAGGGTATCATTTAGAAAATTACAGAAGTACAGTGAATTATATCTGGGGGAAAAGTAGAAATGGGTAATATTCCACTTTGTTGAGGATCTGTGGGATAAGATTTTTATACAAGTTACTGGTCTTGCTTATTCTTGGTTCTTTATTGGTCTGAAATTCCCCTCATATCTTAAATGGGCAGGTGACTCACAACAGAATGGACACGAGAACTACCAGCGAGGGAGTGACCAGGTGGCAGCCAGTCCCCTGCCTTCTACAGATAGGACTGGTCTCAGAGCAATTAAAAGGACTTCTGCTCAGTTCTAGGAGAAGGCAATGGCAGCCCACTCCAGTACTCTTGCCTGGAAAATCTCATGGACGGAGGAGCCTGGTAGGCTGCAGTCCATGGGGTCGCAAAGAGTTGGACACGACTGAGCGACTTCACTTTCACTTTTCACTTTCATGCACTGGAGAAGGAAATGGCAACCCACTCCAGTGTTCTTGCCTGGAGAATCCCAGGGATGGGGGAGCCTGGTGGGCTGCCGTCTATGGGGTCGCACAGAGTCAGACACGACTGAAGCAACTTAGTAGCAGCAGCAGTTCAAGTCTAAAATCTTTTCCCCCTCATTTAAGATTTATCTTGGACACTGTTGTTTAGTCACTCGGTAGTGTCCGACTCTTTTATGACCTCATGGACTGTAGCCCTGCCAGGCTTCTCTGTCTATGGGATTTCCCAGACAAGAATACCAGAGTGATTTGTCATTTCCTTCTCCAGGAGATCTTTCCAACCCAGAGATTGAACCTGTGTCTCTAGCATTGGCAGGCAGATTCTTTACCACTGAGCCATCTGGGGTGCCCTATATCTTGGACATGTTTCAGTTTGTTTTAGTTCAGCTTATTTCAGTCACTCAGTTCTGTCCGACTCTTTGCAACCCCATGGACTGCAGCATGTCAGGCTTCCCTGTCCATCACCAACTCCCAGAGTTTACTCATGTCCACTGAGTCGGTGATGCCATCCAACCATCTCATCCTCTGTCATCCCCTTCTCCTCCTGCCTTCAATCTTTCCCAGGATCAGGGTCTTTTCAAAAGAGTCAGTTCTTTGAATCAAGAGGCCAAAGTATTGGAGTTTCAGCTTCAGCATCAGTCCTTCCAATGAATATTCAGGACTGATTTCCTTTAGGATGGACTGGTTGGATCTCCTTGATGTCCAAGGGATTCTCAAGAGTCCCCCAACACCACAGTTCAAAAGACATGTTTATGTGCAATTAAAAAATTGTCTTGAGAGTTGTTTGCTTTTGTTAGCTGTGTAATGTCATCAATAAGATGAAAAATAATTTATTTGAAATTTCCATACTATTAGACATGCTGTTTCTAAATGTTTGCTACTGTTCTCTGTATGCTAATTTTTAATAATGTTTCAGTAATTTCCTTATGAAAATTTCCTAAAGTGAAGTTACTAGGTGATAAATGTGAATATTTTAAGTCTCTTAGCTAAAATTACCAAACTGTTCTTCAGAAAGATTAATCCAATTTATCCAATTTAGGCTGTCAAATGCAGCATATGAAATTATCTGTTTCACCAGTATGATTTTTAAATACTGGAAAAAGAAAGCTCAAGTAAATTGAAGGTTATAGTTTTATATTACCATTTCTATTTCCTCCTCTATGAATTGCCTGTTCATGGCCTTGGCTCATTTAAAAATTTTCCAATTTGTGTAAATGTCTTTGGGTATTTAGAATATTAATTAATTGGTCTCATATTTATGGCAAATGTTTTCCAAAGTATAGTCTTCTTTATGATACTCTTTTATGTTTGAAAATTAAGTCATGATGTAGTAGAAATTTCTGTCTTGGAAATTGAATTTTCTTATATTGTTTCATGGTTTGAAAATTCTTAATCAGACACATAATAAAACCTAACTAAATTTTCCTCTACTGTCTTTCTTTTACATTAAGTTCTTTATACATTTCCCCCATATAGATATGGCCTTCCCTGGTGGCTCAGATGGTAAAAAATCTGTCTGCATTGTCAGAGACCCAGGTTCGATCCCTGGTCAGGAAGATCCCCTGGAGAAGGGAATGGCTTACCCACTCCAGTGTTCTTCCCTGGAGAATTCCATGGACAGAAGAGCCTAGTGGGCTATAGTTCATGGAGTTGCAGAATCAGACACGACTGAGCAACTAACAGCAACGTATAGATAACATTATAGCTCAGTTGGTAAAGAATCTGCCTGCAATGCAGGAGACCCCGGTGCAATTCCTGGGTCAGGAAGATCCACTGGAGAAGGTATAGGCTACCCACTCCAGTATTCTCGGGCTTCAATTGTGGCTCAGCTGGTAAAGAATCCGTCTCCGATGTGGGAGATCTGGGTTCAATCCCTGGGTTGGGAAGATTCCCTGGAGACGGGAAAGGCTACCCTCTCCAGTATTCTGGCCTGGAGAATTCCATGGACTGTATAGTCCATGGGGTCACAAAGAGTCGGACACGACTGAGCAACTTTCACTTTCATAAGTAATATTAGCTAATGATCCTTCACACTCATTATTAACCAGTTTTTTTTTCAGAATATTTGTTGGCATCAATAAGAAAAAAGATGTGCTTTCCTGCTCTGCATTTTTGCATAGAAATTCTGACCTAAGTAGAAGTTCTATATAACAGCAAATCAATTCCTTTAGCTATGTCACCCTTGTCACTACTAATTAATCATGAGAAAATAAATCTAAGAAGAAGATAACAAAGCATATTTGCACTATAAAAGAGCACAAATATGTATAGAAATACATACAGCTAATACATTTCTAAAATTAGAAATTTAACAAAAGTTTGTTTTTGCACTAATAGCCATTTTAAGGGTGGTATCAGCTAATATCTGTGAGCAAAGTAAATTATACAGGGAAAATTTAAACTAAAATAATCATTTTCTTATTCTGAAAAATTATGGTTCCTAAATGTAGTAATAAATACACAAAGAAAGGATATTTTTTGAAACTCTTACTGACCTTCCTCTTGTTGACATGAAGGTCTCAGATTTTAGAACTAGACTGAAGTGATGAAGTATATCAATCATGCTATGTAGTTTTAAATCTTTTTCTCTTAATTATTTTCTTATTTCTTGTGTGTGATTTCATGTTCTCACTAGACAAACTTCACAGAGAAGGCAATGATCATAGATGAAAGGTATTATGGAATTCCATTAAATATAGTACTCTGCACTAAATAGATGATCATTATATGAAGCAGCAGGCATTAAATACATCTAGAAATTTATACTGAGATGAACATTTTTAACAGGAGTTAATGTTTCCAGATAAGTGTTCGCTGTTAACCTGCAGATCCAAAGACTTCTCAGCTTCTTTTTTCAACTTCTAGTTCAAATGTGTGTGCTAAGTCAGTTCAGTTGTGTCTGACTATTTGTGACCCTATGGACTGTGGCCCAGGCTTCCCTGGTGGCTCAGTGGTAAAGAATCCACCAGCAATGCAACAGCTGCAGGAGATATGTGTTCGATCCCTGGGTTGGGAAGATCCTCTAAAGGAGGGTGGGGCAACCCACTCCAGTGTTCTTGTCTGGTGAACTCCATGGAAAGGGGAGCCTAGTGGGCTACAGTCCATGGGGGTATCAAAGACCCGGACATGACTGAAGCATGTCCGTGACACACAGGCTCCTCTGTCCATAGGATTCTGCAGGCTAGAATACTCGAGTGGATTGTTATTCCCTTCTCCAGGGGATCTTCCCAACCCAGGGATCAAACCCACGCCTCCTGTGTCTCCTGCACTGCAGGCGGATTCTTTACCTCAGAGCCACAAATGTATTCTGTTTATCTTGAATTTCTGAGCGGATATTTGATTTGTAGTTGATACCTTAGAAAGCAATTATTGGTTACCACATTTAAAGTTCAACCATTCAAGAGAAATAAAATGAAAAAGGGTAAGACAAATAGACAATAGAATTGACCAAGGTCAAGCATGTTTCTTCTCATTACTTTCATCTTTACTCATCAGAACATTGTTATGTAATTCCACAATTAATCAGAAAGGCAAGAGAAATTATTTACCTCTGCAAATCCAAAGACAAGAGATTAGAGGCTAAGAATATTTTTAGCAATAATTTTTAAAGTACAAAAGTGGAAAGGAACAGGAATTGGGTGATAATTCATTTTGCTGAGCTTGTTTGGATCAGCACTTGTCCTTATTTTCTGTACAGAGACTGTTGAGGCTGCCCCCTATACAGAGACTTTTTTTTTTTCTTTCCAACTGAACACTTCATCTTCCTCCAAAGTGAACAATTAGTTACCAAGATTTGAGCATGTTAATAATCTGGAAGGCATTGTGTTTCAATAGGCATAGGATTGCAAAGGAACCATAGCTGGTATGGGAGGAAGCTTTCCATGTACTAGTGAGGGCTTGAACACATGTCTCCGTGAATTTTTAACTTCTCAGCTTCTCGAATCTTGCATCTGAAAGAGCGTCCTCTCTCATCCTAACCTACCTTTGGCTGACTACAGAAGCATGAAATTCTGACCCTGATGCATATGTCTGGATGATACTCCTTTGAGTATGTCTCCTGCTCCTAGCCAAAGAAGTATCATTTACTCAATAAACACTGGCTGAGTATCCATAACAGCATTGAACTTGTGCTAGGAAGTAGACGTAGGTAGTGGATGTAACAGTGATATCCCCCTCTCCCCTGGACGCTACCCAGAGTGACTACCATTGTGGTCAGGCCAATTCAGGGCATATGCTTATTTGTTCTTTTGCTTTTTTCACTATTAGTTACCAAAAAGTAAATTTTTCTGCAGATTCTAAAAATTATAAGACACTGTGAGGGCACGTACTTAATGTTTCTTGTGAAAACTAAAGTCAGAAGAAAATTTTCTTATGCAATTCTAGAACAGCAAAAGACAATCCCACCCTAAGCCAGAAAGGTCAACTCCAGCAGGCCTGAAATGGGACTGAGTTGTTTTACTGCAATGAGACATATACTTGCATTGCATGGGCTCCTGGCCAAAGCATGGGTCACACAGAATGACTGTTGCTCATAACCAGAGGTTTGAGAGCTTTCAATTATTCATTGATTAACAATTAGTGTAATGCGGGTGAACACTTTGCACTGGTCTCCTTGAGACACCTGGAAGGCTCTGTCACTCATCCAGCTATTTAGCAAGAACGTGCCTTCCTGAATACCCAAGTATAAGGAAGCCCAGCTGAGAGCATGTTTTGGATCACCTTGTTTGAGGTGCTTTGGGGGCACATCCATCATTTCTGGTCCCAAAGAGAAAGTACACATGGGTGTGGTCCCTACAGAGGAAGCACAGTTGAATCTCCCATCTGGCATCTCTGGACCCCTTGCCCTGAGCCAACCTTTGACTGTGATGTGTATCTTTACCTTTAGGTAGCTGATGTGTCAATTTTTTTTTTTCACGATAAATCGCAAATTTGTAAGCACAGTTATCTGGGGTCCTGCAATCCTTCCTCAGCAACAGAACCCTGTCTACCCGCCACTGGAAGTATGCATATGCTGACCCAGGCAGAGGCAAATAGCATCTATGAGGGAACACTAACAAAAGGCAGAAAGAATGAACTGCATTGTCCCTGAAGCAGGCAGCACAACTGGAAGAAATCTTCTACAGCCCCCAAGACATTTATTTCTCTGGCAAGTGTTCTTCGTGTTTGTTTTTAGACAAATAGAAAATGATGGTTTCACTGACACAAGCCATTAACATTTCAGGTTATAAAAGTATAAAAATAATCTGAGCTGCAGCAGGCTAACAAAACAGATATTAATGAGTATCTCAGTGAATGAAATTAGGAAACTTACATATTTATTGCCCAGGTGTGGAGAGAATTCATCAAGCTGTCAGTTCTTGGTTTTTCCTTGTGCAGAGTGCTCCCCTAAAAACAGAAGATATGTTTTGCTCAGAGAGTGAATAAGGATGAAAATAAAAGTTTCTCAGCTTTTTTTTTTTTTTCAAGGAAAGTCCAATTTCCCCTCAAGAATTTCATCAGAGCCACAATTTACCTCTTGGTATTTATTGCCTGGAAATCCTTGGTCAAGATTTATGAGCTTTTTTGGCCATTGTTTATTTTTACCCTAAAGGAGTGATGCTAACTCGCTCCCTGCGGGTAGATGGTGTGAACTGGGAGATGATAGCAAGAGAGGCACCCAAGAGAATGAGTTATTGAATTTTGCTTGGTCCATGAGCTGGCTCTGCCTAAACAAAACTATGTCATATATTTAAAGTGCCATTTTATCGGAAAAACATTCAAGGTTCCTCTGTTTAAATAATTCAGTGAGAGTTTTGTGAAAATGAATTTATAGGCCAACATGAATCCTTTGATGACATACAAAGCAGCACAGGGAACATTACTCAAAATAACAGCGTTTTTCCATCATCCAATATAAAGATAAATATTAACTTATGATGATGCGAAGCTGAAAGACCATGAGCATTTTCATGCGCTCTTGGATCTGTGGTCAAAGCCTTTCACATTACCTGTGTCTTTCATGTAGATTCAAGTATCAACATTAGTCATGCTTTATAAAAGCAATATGGGTCAAGGTCTCCAGCTCTGAGAATAAATGTCATTGCTTTGCTCCAGCTTTTATCTGCCAGGTAGGACCATCTTCTGAGGACTCAATTGACGTCATCTCTTACCTGCACTGTCACGGGGATAATAGTACCAGAGAGCTAAGAAGAACAAACCTGGGACTATCCTTCAAGAGCTCCTTAAACTTTGTGTTTCAAGAAATGTGGCCTCCAACTAATAAAATAAAATTAAAAAAAAAAAAAAAGAAATGTGTGGCTCTGAGCAATAGCCCTCATAGCTCCCGGCCCAGCACAACCCTTTGCTCACTATTGCGTATTTTACAAAACGCACAGCACCTCCTGGAATCCACGGCTATAAAGTACAGGAATAAGAAGTAAACAAAAGAAACATTTATTGAACCCCTACCATCCACCAGAAGTCACATAAACAACTCATATGAAAATTACTACAATTGTTAATATCTCCCTTAATAACTAGACACAGTCTGTCTAGCTGGGAAGAAAAAGTGTGGAGAGATTAATAATTATATGATTCTAGTAATACTTATAATAATGACATATATGGTAAAAGCAAACAAAATATAATTATACCTGGAAAAACACAACTGGAAGGAAATGCCAGTATTGATGCCAGGTTGTCTCTTATAAGTAATTTTTAATTTTTTCTGTTCTCTATTTTCTCCATTCTCCATTATACATATTGAGGTCAAATTAGAATGGCAATTTAAGCCATTAAGAAATATTCCAAGGCAGTAGTGCATGCTGACTTGCCAAATCAACAGTTAGTGGAAAGATCATGTACATCTGGGACAGGCAAGGAAGCCTCAGTGCAAAGGCAGTTGTTCAGTCCCTAAATCGTGTCTGACTCATTGCACTCCCATGAACTACAACACGCCAGGCTTCCCTGTCCTTCACTATCTCCCAGAGTTTGTTAAAGCTCAGGTCCATAGAGTCAGTGATGCCAACCAACCATCTCATCCTCTGTTGCCCTCTTCTCCTCCTGCCCTCAGTCGTTCCTAGTATCAGGGCCTTTTCCAATGAGCTGGCTCTTCACACCAGGTGGCCAAAATACTGGAGCCTCAGCTTCAGCATCAGTCCTTCCAAGGAATATTCAGGGTTGATTTCCTTTAGAATTGACTGGTTTGATCTCCTTGCTCTCCAAGAGACCCTCAAGAGGGTCCAAGAGGGTGCTAGTCTTCTCCGGCACCACAGTTTGAAAGAATAAATTCTTCGGTGCTCAGCCTTCTTTATAGTCCAGTTCCCACATCCAAACATGATTACTAGAAAAACCACGGCTTTGACTTACACAGACCTTTATCGGCAAAGTGCTGTCTCTGCTTTTTAATACACTGTCTAGGTTTGTCATAGCTTTTCTTCCAAGGAGCAAGTGTCTTTTTAATTTCATGGCTGCAGTCACCGTCCACATTGATTTTGGAGTCCAAGAAAATTAAATCTGACACTGTTTCCACTCTTTCCTCATCTATTCACCATGAAGTGATAGGACTGGATGTCATTATCTTCTTTTTCTGAGTGTTGAGTTTTAAGCCAGCTTTTTCACTCTCCTCTTTCACCTTCATCAGAGACTGAGTCAAAATTGAAGGGCTAAAAAGATAGATTTTGCATCTCTGTATGGCTTTATATATCTATGAATCTTTTGCTCATCTTTATAATTTTGTTCATTTCTACTTATAAATGAACTTTTATTTGTAAAAATAAACAGAAAAGTGTATATTTAATGAGTAAGTACCATAACATACTAACTAGTGCTAATATACTAACAATAAATGAATAATGTGTAATTACCACAATGGGTAGGAGGGGAAGGTAGGAATCACAAAGAAGACCAAGGTGCTGTCTCCTCCTTAGTTCAGTGAGGAGGACAGTGGATAGGAGGTGAGTGACACCTGAAGAGTTTCTGTTATTAATACTAAGTGGTTCAAAAATCGAGCAAGAGAAGTCTGGCACATCATGGAAGGCCTTGTAGACATGATAAAATGTTGGAACTTAATATAAGGTAATACAAATTTATTATAGTTTTCTAAGAAAAGGAAAATTACAATAAATTCAGATCTGCTTTTTCTCCATTCAAAAGGTTCAAAATCAAGTAATACTTTGAAGTTAAATTCAGCATTACTGTTTTCTTTCTTTTGTGGAATCATGTATTCCTTAATTTAGGTAATTTTGTTCATATTTTTATAACCTCACATGTTAAAAATGAGATACCCTATATTAACTTTATGACACATGGTGTAAGTAGGAATCATGTTTAAAATGCCTCATGTCACATGTATATTTTGCAATAAATCATGATGATGTTTAATTTGGCAAGATTTTTAATTAAATCTGAGAGGTATCTTGTATGTTCTTATAAAGGACTTATGATCTGCTATGTTTGGTGCTTGTTTTTTTGTTTTTTTTTTTCTGAAAGCACATTTTCATGTGTACTCAGGCTTTTTCTTTTACAATAAAGAAAGCTCCCAATTGAAATAATCAAACTTTAAACATTTATGGACTATATTTTCAACAAAAACATCTGCTTGAGAAAGATCAGACTTAGAGGAATCAGAAAATATGGACAGATAAATATCAAGACAATCAGAGGAGGAAAATTGGGGTCAAGGAACTGCTTTATTCAGAGAAAACATTCTGAACAATAACCGTTAAGCATAGAGGCTTATAGAAACCCAGGAAGTTTAGCATCCACTGGCAATTTCTCTGAAGGTGGGTTGCTACAGAGCTCTGTTTTCTTGGAAACATGATTTATTGACCCCTAAAATGGCAAAATTTATTTTGAGATACAAGACTGGAGCTTATAAATTGACCTATTGACTAATCCAATTAATTCTTAAGACCACTGAAGCTCAAATTTCATGTTACTAACCTTGGTGCGTTAATTAATGTATGCTTGTTGGTACATTTCTTAGGCCATGTAGCAAATACCATGAAATGTAACAACCATAAATTCTGAGTGGTGGGTAGTCACATATTTGGTCTATCAAATTCTTTTCTCTATTTTTTAACTATTTAAAAATTTTTATATATGAGATAGTAGAAATTTAGACTTTATTTTTAAAATTATTTCAGACTTTAGTTATATTTTAAGAAAGATGTAACTATTAGGGAAGGGATATTTAAGTAAAAATAATTATGATACTGTAACTTCCCTTGAGTGTGGTGAGAATAATTTTATAAAGAAAGCATATTCAAATAAGTCTCAAAAGATGGGAAGAGATGGAAAGAGATTTGTTTTCAGATGTTTCAGAAGACATCAAGTCCTGTTAATGGTGGAGAGACTTTAATCAAGTTTAATAAAACTGTGGTAGTCCAAAGAGCATTTGGAGAGCAGTATATTTTAGATTATCTGATCTAGATTATTGAAAATCAACTGAGTCACCAGTTTCACTTTAGCTCTATTACCAAATATTTTCTATAATCAGTTAGGTTGACCTTTGAGAAGCTTGGCAGAAATAAAAGTACCAGAGACTAGACCTTTTTATTTCCATAGTAATATTTCCCCCTTAGACCTATGACCAGAAAAGCTACTTCTGAAGAAAAGGAAGTTTGGAGAGTTAAGGGCCTTCTGAACCATCCCATCATGGTTTACCCACTTATTATTGCAGTTACTATATAAGCAATATCAGCTTATACAGAAATATCCTTGGGCTTTAAAGAAGAATCAGAAAATTTGCAAGCAAGAAACACAAGGTTCTCTGGCAATTTCCCCTCCCAAAAGTCTTGATTCTGGTGTCAATTATCATTTCCCTGGTAGAGCAGGTGGTCCTGATCCCAGCCCCCTCATCCCCAGAACAGCCATGGGCTTCCTTCCAGAGGCTTCTAGCTCAGAGCTTGGAGAGCCCCAGAAGCCACTGAGCATTTGGTTAAATTCCCCAGGAAATAAAGGAGAGTGCATGAAATTACTGTGATACAGCTTACAAGATATAGGCAGATTCTGAGAACTTTTCCTGATAAATGGTGTGGTCATGCTCCAGATCCTCCATGAGCTTACTCAAGATTAGTTCACATTCAGGCTTCTGGCCTGTCCCTTCCTGACCAAGTAGAATAGGCTTGTCCAAAGCTGGTGAACAGCTAGGAGAAACTGGTGAGTGTTTTCCAATTATCCTGTGAATGAATTTTACTCTTTCACTCATTCAGATGGTTACCTTTAAGAAAACAGTGTGGGAATAAAGAACAGAAAGATACAAGACTGAAGCTCTCAAGAAAATGGCTCACATGAGGGATCTGGCCATGTCTCTGCAGATCTCGGGTGCCCTTGCTTCTCAGTTCTTGCTTGTAATTTGTTCTAGTTTGAATCCTCTACCTGAAATTCAAACCCCAGTGTTTGATATATTGCTCGTGAATTGGGACTATATTTAGTCTTTGGTTTTACAAAATTGTTATCTGCAATATATTTACAATGTTTATCATCTGATATCTTTCACTTTAACATAACATATGTATTCTGGGACTACTTTGTATAGGTAAAGTTGGGGTGATTGAATATTTTAAGTGTCTTGGATATAACTTGATATTTGTTAGATCCACCTAGATTGTTTTGTAAAACTAAAATTACTTTTTATTTGTTTTGGAATACTGGATTTTTAAATATTTGGTCTGCTCAGTACAAAAAAGGAATTTGCCTTTTTTTAATTTTTAAAAGCTATCTAGCATTCCATTTTTCATTATTCTTGATACAAATATAACTCATACAGATCATATCTATATGTTGAAAAACTTTACATTTCAAACCAAACAAAATCAAAACCTAAGAAACTGGAAAAAGAAATATAAACTATATAAATAGGAAATTGTGTTTTGTCCTCACTGAGAAGCTCAATTAAAATGATGTGAAATGATACAAGATATGATTTACATTTTAATTGATGAATCCAAGTTCCAAGTGGTTATACACAACTGTTACCAAAAATATAACAAAACAACAACAATACTTTTTAAAAAACCCTGTGGCATGCTTAATTTTTTTTTTTGCCACTACTGCAGGATAGAAAATGCCTCTAGTCATCACTCATTCTTTAGAATACATCTACATGCAATCTATTAAAATCAGATAGTCTAATATCTTACCCCAAATGGTATCTCTAGGGCTCACTTTTCCTTCATAGGAGAATTTATTTCTTGGGGTTAATAATTATTTCTAAAGAAGCTATGTTTTTTTATTGTGGTAACGTGAACAAAATTCAAGTCAGATTTTGAAATAATCATTTTTCATCTAATCAACATATTGGGAGCTTACCAGACTCATGAGAGATTGTCTTAACAGTGAGAAGTTTCACACTCTCTTTATCGGACTGAGGTCTATTTGAAACAAAAAACATTAAGTTAACACCACAGTAATTAGTATTACATATCTGTGAAAGAAAGAAAACACTATATAAACAGAAAGACAAAGATACATGTGCATATATATTTTTAGGTGTTTCTATTGCAAAACTTGTGTCTCTTCAGATATAGACACAAACTTTTATAGCATTTTCACTTCTGGAATCAAGTCAATAAATCTCTGTCATTCTGTTACAGTGATGATCATCAGATAAATTAAACGTCAAGATGGGTCATATGAAACACTTGTCTCAGACTCCATATTACACATGCCTTCATTTCTGAATTGTGAGGGGGAAGACAGAGAAGAGTTTCCGAACATTTTAGACTGGTCTGAGTTCTGCAGACATTCATTTTCATGGGGTCATGTATACTGCAGTGCAGTGTCTGAACTGTCTATTTCAACAAGAGTTCCCACCTACCCCTTCTCAGTTTAAAATAGTTTCAAACCCCAGTTCCTCTCCTTGGACATCTCCAGAACATCTACTTTAAATTCAGAAGGCCAGGTGGTATAAGGACAT
This sequence comes from Muntiacus reevesi, assembly GCF_963930625.1. Classification (NCBI taxonomy): domain Eukaryota; kingdom Metazoa; phylum Chordata; class Mammalia; order Artiodactyla; family Cervidae; genus Muntiacus; species Muntiacus reevesi. The sequence goes on along the minus strand of NC_089264.1, from coordinate 23,459,712 downwards.
TATTCTTAAAGTTCACGACCCAAAGAATATACAAAAACACCCACAATAAAGCAGGCTACAAAGACAGGTCAACACAGAAAACTTAACCACAGAATTTGGTTTTGACATTAAAATAGTGTGTCTCTTTGCCGCATCTTGATGGTAGCACTTGGCTGGATTGCTAAGGACTGATTTGTTTGTTTTAATAAAGACCAAGCAGGGAAACCATTTGCTGTTACGGTAAAGCCACTCAGAGCCCTCTCAAGGTGCAGGCATGATTTTACCTAACTGTGAAAAGCATATTGAAAATTTCTATGGGAAAGCTATTTTAAAAATCTAGATATGTTTGTCTATGATTTTTTCCTCATGGTTGTATTCACTCCTCTATCTTCCTTTTCAACATTTGATTTCTGATTTTACCGCTTTATCCAAGCTTAAGAGGAATCTTCTCTTTTAGTTGTTGGAATTTCTCTTTTGAATAGAGAAAGTTCCTTGATATATAGATGGCCAAATCCCAGATATTGTACCTTCTACCCAAACGCTTTAAAAAACAGAAGTATGAGTAGAGGATCAATGCTTTTCCTTCTGTAAACAATAGAGCTTCTAGATAAGAAAAAATGGTGCAGAGTTACTTACTGTTCATTTCCATTTTCCTGTGTGCCTAGGAGACAAGGAAATTTTTATTAGAATTGCTAAGAGCTTGGCTACAAAAACTCTGAGACTCCCGCCACTTTCTATGCAAAGATGCTTCTAAAGCCAATTCTTAACTTTTTAATCTCTCCCCCTATTTCCTGTCCCACTGATCATTTCCTCGGAGATGGTTACCGCTCATTCCTCAGTCAAGGCTAATACATTCACGGTATAGTCTCAACCAGGCCAAATACACTGAACTTAGTTCTGGACTGATTTTAGCCTTATAGTTTCATAACACAGTGTGGAATATTATCCATTATCACACATTCCACAAACATCAAGAACTGTATCCATTTATTTTAATATCACTGAAAACGAATCAGTCTCAGAGTCTTGAATTACCTTTTAGAACTGAGAATTGATTTTTTGGCTTTTCTTTGTACGTTGCTCTTCCTGGGTACCCAAATCTCCATATCTATTGTGAGTCACGAGGAGGCAGATATTGCTTCTAATTACATCTGAAGCCCACTGATTCAGCCTCTCAAAAGTACCCTGAAAAATGTCACTGAGGTTACTAACTGCAACTAATCTTCCACCCGCTTTGCCAGGCTGTTCCACAAGCATTTGGTTAGAGTGCGAACACAGAGTGATTCATTTTGCACAAGACCATAGCCTTGTGGGGTCAAAACTTGCATTAATCTATGGCCTATTAGTCAAAATAGTTAATAGAATTGCTTAAAGTCCTCTCTTTCCTCTGGATTTTGCTGTGATTTACTTCATGGATACTGGTTCTTATCTCTTGGATTTCCTTTCACATCTAAGATAGCTCAGGTCATCAGGATATGCCTTTGATTATCATACTCCTGACTTTGACCATTATTGTCTTATAAAGACCTTGATTTCCACTCAAATTTTGGCTACTTCTATATCTGTCAGTTTGGCTAAGATACTCCAACATATGCTATTTACCAACTAGATCTAACCTCACCTTGCCTACCGTCAGTTAAATACTTTAACAATATTAAAAAATCCCCACTATAACTGTTACCTATGATATCACCTGTAATGCTCATAGCCTTGTTGCAGGATGAACAGATGTTTTCTTGTATGCTTGCTTTCATATTTTTCCTTAGAAGACTGTAATACGGGTTCACTAGCAGATAGATGCACACCAGCAGATTACTTTATGCATATATGCCATTCTTCATAGGGTTAAGGTTCACACTACTGTCAGAATTATCCAGTTAAGCTTAGTTTCATACAAGAACCTCTGATTCATGTTGACTTCCAGAGAGCAGAGTGGGCTTACGAATTTTCTGAACTTAATGAAGTCTCACCCACATACTTGAAGAGCGATTAACTGCAGGTGTTTTATGGTGCTAATTTAATGATAACAATGCTGTAAATTCTGTGTTGAAAACAAAGCTGACAACAATCAAATAGATTTGGCTAATTGTCCAACTGCCCAACTTGGTTATAAACTATTGCCTGTCTTCAGAACAATTTCATAGCGGTAGGAATCTTACACGTTTTTTTCCCTAAATGGTATGTTTCATCGTCACCAACTTTTCAAATAATTTATTTACAAATCTCCCTATGCAAAGCAGTTTTTCAGTACATGGTATTTTTACAAATGTATTTAGTCCACAAATTTTTTCCCTATTCTATATACTCAGCACTCTCTGTTTTCCACTTGGTTGGTTGATTTCCTGATTGGTGGTTTAGGAACTTAGAGAAATCAAACTGATTTATAAAAATGCTACTTCCCCTCTGGAAACTGAGTGAGGAAACATATTTCAGACATTATTAAGAAGTTTATTCACTTAACTCCCAAAGGGAAAGACATTGATTTGTTTTCTTCTTATTTTCCAGCAAGAGCTAAAGTGAACACTGCTGTTTTCATCTCATTGCTTCCCTTCGCACTGTCATGCACAGGCGCCAAACTGTCCACACCCTGCAGGTTCAGGGATCGGCCTCAGGAACAGCATTCATTAGTGTCCTGGGGCACAGTGTCCACAGGGTAAAAAAGAAGAGCATGGCTCATCTACATTATAAAAATGACTGATTTTTACTTTTTTAACAGTATATGAGTTTTAGGGGGAGTTCTATTAGTGAACTATTTAGAATTAAAGTGAGGAAAGGAAAGGTTATATTTCACTAAAAATTACAAGATTCAATAAGGCTCTCTCTGCTCTATGTTACCCACAATACAACATGAGTCATATATAGCTTGTGACTTGGAGGGGTTGCCTGACACTATGGACTGAAAGTTTGTGTCCCCGTAACATTCATATGTTAAATCTTGACGTTCAGTGTGATGGTATTAGGATGCTGGGCTTTTGGAAAGCGACTAGGTCATGAGGGAAGAGTCCTCAGGAAAGGCTTAGTGCCCTTGTAAAAAAGACCCAGAGAGTTCTCTTGTCCCTTCTTCCATGTGAAGACACAGGCAGGTATCAACCCAGGAAGAGTGTGTTTATTAGACATCAAATCTGATGGTGCCTTGATTGAACTTAGCCTCCAGAACTGTGAGAAATAATTTTTTTTGTTTAAATCATCTAGTCAACAGCATTTTTGTTACAACAGCCTAAACAGAATAAGATGTTTGACTTGCAGAAGAAGTAGGCTTATGCAGAAGTAACTACACTATAGTGTGATAAATAATATCATTAAATTCTATAGAGTCAAAACACTCCTCTCTGCTTAAAGAGATGTGATGTTAAAAAGAAGTATAGATTAAATCTGCTTTTAAGGTAAATCCTAGTGAATAAGATGGAGATTAGGTGTATTATAAAAGTTAAGAAGAGGGCTGGATATTCTAGGAGAAGGAATAACATGGATAAAACAGAATACATGGTGCTCCATTATTTTAATACAACCAGGAAAGTGTCTGAAATGAAAAGACAGATTAAAGTTTAAGGAAACATAGGCGAGTTCCTGGGAACTGAAAGGGGATTTAGACAAGCATCAAATGAAAAGAGTGCTCAAGTTCCTAGAACAGAAAAAAGACTGAATAAAGATTGAAAGTAATTTGAATAAAATGAGGACTTTAGTTAATAATATATCAATTTTGGTTAAATGTGGCAATTATATCATACTAATCTAAGATATTAATCATAAAGGGTATATGGGAACTCTCTGTAACTATCTTCACAACTTTTCTGTAAACCTAAATCTATCCTTAAGTTTAAAAGTGTATTTTAAAAAACACTTTAAAGTAAAATGCAATTAGGGGAACCATAAATATTCAAGAGGCAGGGAGGAGAAGATGAAACAACAAAAAGAAGAAAACAAACAGGATGTAAAAGAAGGCAGTGTCGTTTTAAATGGAAGAGGCAAGACTTCTCATTAAGACTTTCATTAAAGAGGATCACAAAGAATTGTGGAACTAGAATCCCTCTAAAAATGGCAATAGTGTTCAATCTAGAAGAACTGATTAAATTAACAGAACACAACAGTCCTGGAAGACACCTTCATAGGAAGGAAGCTGTGCCTTCCAAGAGGGAAGTAAGACACAAAGTACTCTTCTTGAAATTATGGACCCCAAAGGGAAATTGTGGATCCCAGTATTTCTCTTTATTCTGTTACATGGTAATGGAACAAGTCTTCACTATAGCTAAGGCATGTCATTTTATGCCATCTTTAGTACCATACTCCCCAACCATTCACAAAACTAGGGCTTTTTCATTAAAAAGACTGTGCCCATATTCAATAATATCTGCCATTAGTGAAAGTGTTAGTCGCTCAGTCGTGTCCAACTCTTTGTGACCCCATGAACTGTAGGCTGCCAGACTCTTCTGTCCGTGGAATTCTCCAGGCAAGAATAATGGAGCGGGTAGCCATTCCCTGCTCCAGTGGGTCTTCCCAACCCAGGGATAGAACCCAGGTCTCTGGCATTGCAGGCAGAATTTTTACCATCTGAGCCACCAGGAAACCCCCCACCTGCCATTAGTAGTTAATTTCTTACATTCACCAGCACTCAATTGATTCTTGCCCTTTCCCTCTATTTCTGTGATCAACCAATATAGCATTTTGTTCCTGAGTAAATTTCCTCTCTCTCACTAAGAGTTTAAATTCAAGTTTAGGCTGAGCAAGCATATTCTCCTTTTAGGAAAACAAAATGAAACAAAACATGGTTACCTACCTGGGTCTGTCTTCCGGCACATTCGACACAATCCCACCAGAGCAAAGACTAAAAGTGTTATTACAATCAAAGCAATAACCACAGGCAAAATAACACCTAAAAAGTATTGGAGACAGTGTCAGTTAGAGTGGGTATTGAATCTCACAACACATAGTTTATGAACTGAGAAAAAGCATGCATGCTTCCTTTCTTCTTTAAACACCATTCTGTTAGAAACATTACCTTTTAAGCAAAGAAGATATATCTGATTCATGGGCTATGCTTTAGTTGTTATTTCTGATGTACCCACTTGATGTCAGTCTTGTAGCCTTTCTGAAATAAAACTCCAAATCTAAGACTCTCTTGGTGACTAAAGGAATGAGGAAATGGGAGACTGACCACACAGACGATGTCCCGTAGAGCCAGATCCATATACATGATTTATATTCTTCACTACTTTATAATGAAGCTACTAATGTATAGCTTGGATGAAGGGAGTCAAAAGCACAAACTTCTAATCAGAAGATAAAAAGTACTAGGGATATAATGTACAACTTGCTAAACATATTAATAATTAACACTGTTGTATGTTATATATTCACTGTTGTATGTATGAATATTCATTAGAAGGACTGATGCTGGAACTGGAGCTCCAATATTTTGGCCATCGGATGTGAAGAACTGACGTTTTAGAAAAGACCCTGATGCTGGGAAAGACTGAAGGCAGGAGGAGAAGGGGATGACAGAGGACAAGATGGTTGAATGGCATCACTAACTCAAGGAACATGAGTTTGAGCAAGCTCTGGGAGATGGTGAAGGACAGGGAAGCCTGGCGTGCTGCAGTCCATGGGGCCACAAAGAGTTGGACATGACTAAGTAGCTGAACAACAACAACAAATGTTATATATGAAAGTTAAGAGAGTAACAAAATCTTGAGTTCTCATCACAATTTTTTAATATTTCTTTAATTTTATATCTATATGAGATGATAGATATTCACTATTGTGATAAGTTTTATGATATAAGTACAGTTTAAGCTTATACAGTGTTGTATGTCAATTGTATCTCAATAAAGCTGAAAGGAAAAAAGATATATCTCTTACTGGTTCTAGTGAAAATATTCTGGTCATAAAGCTGACTTCCTAAGAAAACCACAAATATCTTTCTGTAATAATATCATTAAATTAGAACATAACTGAATATAAATGAACATTACAGTGCAACAACATAGTCTAAGAAATATGTGTGTATTTATGAATGTTTACTTGTGGGTATGGTGCTGCTGCAATAGTATGTAGGGTGAGTTTTTCCTGTTCTTATTAACAGAGGGGGCTTGCTGTGTGTTTTAGAATTTGCCTTCTTTTCTGGCAGTGATTTCCCAGGTTAAAACAAGAGTGATGAAAGGAAAAAGCTGTCATAGGAATTTAAGTAGAGATACAGAAGTTACAGTTACTAATCAGTTAGGTGTTCTCATCTACTTGTGTACATAATACTTATATTTATCAGGGGTTGAGATTAGCTCTCCAATTCATTTGTAGGGTGGGTTACACTTCACTCTTACAGTTAAATAATTGTTTTAAGTAGGTCTTGCTGGGTTCATATTAGATCTTGCACGAGATCAGTAGTGCCTCCTGAAATGAAGGCGCCATGACACAGCAGCTCCATAAATGCAATGCTAACTTCTTGAATGGGATGACTTTACCTAAACCTAAGATAATCTTTTATAATCACAGCTGCATATATATATATATTCATCTTATTCTTAATTTCCAGGGAAATTCATGAATATCCTCTCTATTCAGTGTTAGTATATACAGTATGTTATATGACATATATATATTTTTGCTAAAATGGAACATTTCTTAAAAGGCTGTTTTTAGCATTAAGATAAAGTTCTGTAAAAGTGAATTTTCATTTTTATGGAGATCTCTGCCTGTGCATTTGGCTTATTTGAGGCTAACCCCATCAATTCACCTTGACCTCTGGTGGTAATTGCTTGGCACTAAGGTCAAGGTAAGGAGCAGCAGCTGCGCTTTGCATGAGCAGCCGTAAAGAGATACCCACGTCCAAGGTAAGAGAAACCCAAGTAAGACAGTAGGTGTTGTGAGAGGGCATCAGAGGGCAGACACACTGAAACCATAATCACAGAAAACTAGCCAATCTGATCACAGGACCACAGTCTTGTCTAACTCAATGAAACTAAGCCATGCCGTGTGGGGCCACCCAAGATGGTCGGGTCATGGTGGAGAGGTCTGACAGAATGTGGTCCACTGGAGAAGGGAATGGCAAACCACTTCAGTATTCTTGCCTTGAGAACCCCATGAACAGTATGAAAAGGCAAATTGACAGGATACTGAAAGAGGAATGCCCCAGGTCGGTAGGTGCCCAATATGCTTCTGGAGATAAGTGGAGAAATTACTCCAGAAAGAACGAAGGGACGGAGCCAAAGCAAAAACAATACCCAGTTGTGGATGTGACTAGTGATAGAAGCAAGGTCCGATGCTTTAAAGAGCAATATTGCATAGGAACCTGGAATGTTAGGTCCATGAATCAAGGCAAATTGAAAGTGGTCAGACAGGAGATGGCAAGAGTGAATGTCGACATTCTAGGAATCAGCGAACTAAAATGGACTGGAATGGGTGAATTTAACTCAGATGACCATTCTATCTACTACTGTGGGCAAGAATCCCTTAGAAGAAATGGAGTAGCCATCATGGGCAACAAAAGAGTCCAAAATGCAGTACTTGGATGCAGTCTCAAAAATGACAGAATGATCTGTTCGTTTCCAAGGCAAACCATTCAATATCACAGTAATCCAAGCCTATGCCCCAACCAGTAACCCTGAAGAAGCTGAAGTTGACCTACAAGACCTTTCAGAACTAACACCCAAAAAAGATGTCCTTTTCATTATAGGGGACTGGAATGCAAAAGTAGGAAGTCAAGTAACACTTGGAGTAACAGGCAAATTTGGCCTTGGAGTACAGAATGAAGCAGGTCAAAGGCTAATAGAGTTTTGCCAAGAGAACACACTGGTCATAGCAAACACTCTCTTCCAACAAAACAAGAGAAGACTTTCACATGGACATCACCAGATGGTCAACACCGAAATCACACTGATTATATTCTTTACAGCCAAAGATGGAGAAGCACTATACAGTCAGCAAAAACAAGACTGGGAGCAGACTGTGGCTCAGATCATGAAATCCTTATTGCCAAATTCAGACCTAATCTGAAGAAAGTAGGGAAGACCACTAGACCATTCATATATGACCTAAATCAAATCCCTTATGACTATACAGTGGAAGTAAGCAATAGATTTATGGGACTAATTCTGATAGACAGAGTGCCTGATGAACTATGGACGGAGGTTCGTGACATGTACAGGAGACAAGGATCAAGACCATCCCCATGGAACAGAAATGCTAAAAGGCAAAATGGTTGTCTGAGGAGGCCTTACAAATAGCTGTGAAAAGAAGGGAAGTGAAAAGCAAAGGAGAAAAGGAAAGATATTCCCATTTGAATGTAGAGTTCCTAAGAATAGCCAGGAGAGATAGGAAAACCTTCCTCAGCGATCAATGCAAAGAAATAGAGGAAAACACAGAATGGGAAAGACTAGAGATTTCTTCAAGAAAATTAGAGATACCAAGGGAACATTTCATGCAAAAATGGGTTCAAATAAGGATAGAAATGGTATGGACCTAACAGAAGCAGAAGATATTAAGAAGAAGTGGCAAGAATACACAGAGGAACTGTACAAAAAAGATCTTCATGACCCAGATAGAGCCAGACATCCTGGAACGTTAAGTCAAGTGGGCCTTAGGAAGCATCACTATGAACAAAGCTAGTGGAGGTGATGGAATTCCAGTTGAGCTATTTCAAATCCTGAAAGATGATGCTGTGAAAGTGCTGCACTCAATATGCCAGCAAATTTCTCAATATGCCAGAAAACTCAACAGTGGCCACAGGACTGGAAAAGGTCAGTTCTCATTCCAATCCCAAAGAAAGGCAATCCCAAAGAATGCTCAAACTACCACACAATCGCACTCATCTCACATGCTAGTAAAGTAATGCTCAAAATTCTCCAAGCCAGGCTTCAGCAATACATGAACCATGAACTTCCAGATGTTCAAGCTGGTTTTAGAAAAGGCAGAGGAATCAGAGATCAAATTGCCCAAGATCCGCTGGATCATTGAAAATGCAAGAGAGTTCCTTAAAAACATCTATTTCTGCTTTGTTGACTATGCCAAATCCTTTGACTATATGGATCACAATAAACTGTGGAAAATTCTGAAAGAGATGAGAATACCAGACCACTTGACCTGCTTCTTGAGAAACTTGTATGCAGGTCAGGAAGCAACAGTTAGAACTGGACATGGAACAACAGACTGGTTCCAAATAGGAAAAGGAGAAAGTCAAGGTTGTATATTGTCACCCTGCTTGTTTAGCTTATATGCAGTGTACATCATGAGAAATGCTGGGCTGGAAGAAGCACAAGCTGGGATCAAGATTGCTGGGAGAAATATCAATAACCTTAGATATGCAGATGACACCACCCTAATGGCAGAAAGTGAAGAAGAACTAAAAAGTCTCTTGTTGAAGGTGAAAGAGGAGAGTGAAAAAGTTGGCTTAAAACTCAACATTCAGAAAACTAAGATCATTGCATCTGGTCCCACTCCTTCATGGGAAATAGATGGGGAGACAGTGGAAACTGTGTCAGACTTTATTTTTTGGGGGCTCCAAAATCACTGCAGATGGTGACTGCAGCCATGAAATTAAAAGACGCTTACTGCTTGGAAGGAAAGTTATGACCAACCTAGATAGCATATTAAAAAGCAGAGACATTACTTTGCCAACAAAGGTCTTTCTGTTCAAGGCTATGGTTTTTCCAGTGGTCATGTATGGATGTGAGAGTCGGACTGTGAGGAAGACTGAGTGCCTAAAAATCGATGCTTTTGAACTGCAGTGTTGGAGAAGACTCTTGAGAGTCCCTTGGACTGCAAGGAGATCCAACCAGTCCATCCTAAATGAGACCAGTCCTGGGTGATCATTGGAAGGACTGATGCTGAAGCTGAAACTCCAGTACTTTGGCCACCTCATGCGAAGTGTTGACTCATTGGAAAAGACCCTGACGTTGAGAGGGGCTGGGGGCAGGAGGAGAAGGGGATGACAGCGGATGAGATGGCTGCATGGCATCACTGACTCAATGGGCATGAGTTTGAGTAAACTCCGGGAGTTGGTGATGGACAGGGAGGCCTGGAGTGCTGCGATTCATGGGGGTGCAAAGAGTCAGACACGACTGAGAGATTGAACTGAACTGACGGTAAGGAAAAAAATGCTCAAAGTGTATTTATTAAAACAAGATTCAATAGAAGAAAACTTTCAAAGCAGTTATATGGGATTATAATGGGATTGCAGGTTAAGTGAATTTTCAAAAAGGCTGTTTATAGTTGAATCCCTTCCCTTACTGGTGACATTCACACATTCTGCACATCTACTTACTGCATTGAATGAAGATATATGTGTTACTCACTGGAATAAGAGGAGCTGGTTGTAGAAGTGCTTGCATTTTTTGCATTCTCAAGGCCTATTATTTTAAGAAAAAAAAAAAAAAGTCACCTTAGGTAATGTGTGCCAGCCCTCATAAGGCTTCCTTCACCTCCCCATTCTCTATTTAGGTAGCCTCTGTGATGGATAGGTATGAAGCTTCAAGTGAAAACATTTTATCTCACTCCGAAAGAGTTCTGTTTATGACTCGAGATTGGTTGGGAGTTAATGTATACAGTCTGAAGAGTTTGGACACAAGCACATACCCGTGAAATCATCCCCACAATCAAGGTAACAGACATAGCCATCACCTTCAAAAGTCTCCTCATGTCCCCTCCCTTTCTGAGAATGTTCAGTCTGTTTTTCTATATCAGTTATATCTCAGTAATCTGTTTATTTCAATTGGTGATGTTTTCTAGGTGAGGAGTAGTTAAACAAAGCAAGCTTCCACTCATGCACACAGAATTCATACCTTGAGACTGGGAGATGTTTTCTGGAGTTGTAACTGATATTGAGGATAATGTAGTGGTTCTGAAAGATGATACTTCTGGTGGTGAAGTGTTAACTGTAGGAAAACAATAAATTTAGAGTGAGAGTCAGATTAAAGTATTTACTTTTCTTTCCGGATTTCTTTGCAGATTCAAAACATTTGCATTTCAGATCATCTGTAAAAACCATTTATCACTGAATATGGGATACATACAATTATACATTAAATCATGTGTTCCTCCTGTATAGATGATTAAGTTTGGAATGACAAAGCCTGGGTGTTAGTATTATATCTTCAAGAACTGGTCAAAAATAAAACTTGAGCAAGTTTTTTCATTTTAGGCTATAGCCCGTATACCTACTGTGAGAGGTGTAAGTCTCTTAGTCGTGTCCAGTTCTTTGTGACCCTACAGACTATAGCCCACCAGGTTCCCTTGTCCAAGGAATTCTCTAAGCAAGATAGAAGATACTGGAGTGGGTTGTCCATTTCCTCCTCCAGGGCTTCTTCCTGATCAGGGAATCAAATCCCAGTCTCCTGCATTGCAGGCAGACTGTTTACTGTCTGAGCCACCAAGGAATGGGATGCAAATCAATGCAAAAGCATTCATCACATTTTAGATATTACAATCTTGAGTGATACTGATTTTTTTTTATTATTATAAATACTTAAACTGGACAGAAATGCAGTTTATAGGGTTCTTTGATGGTCAGAGAGAAAGACTGCAATGGAGGCTTTGACTGGAAGAACTGGGGGAAAAAATGATGGAAGATCCCTTCATTTTTATCTTGAAAGCTCAGCAGTGATTTATACTTGTTTGGTTTCTCCAGAGCAACTGCTTCTTGGTTGCATGTCCACTGCTCTTTTTCTCCATGGAAAATGTTATTTTTAAATTGACTGTCATTATTTGTTGGCTTAGGTCAATATCTGCCATCTTTCATCAGAAGGACTCAAACAAAAAAATAATAAATAAAAATGCATTATTCAAAATTCATAAATCTTAATAAATTTCAAGGAAATATAGATAATTAAATGTTTTCTAAGTGTACAGCATTTATTCTTGTGAATCTGTAATAAAATGTAATTTGCATCTGGAAAGGATTTTGAAAAATCATTCTATTTTTCTTGAAGCATGAAGTAGTATCTTTTAATCACACCTGCTTGCCGTGTCTCTACAATGCATTGCAAGTTCCTGAGTGTGAGGGCCATCTTTCCCACCATTCACATGAAGCTCTGACTACAGTGGGTGTGCAATAAAGTATAAGTGACTGCTTAGATGATGTAAGAGGAAGGTCATGGATAAGTACATAAAAGAAACAGATATTGCCTGTGACTGCCTGAGATCTTTCTCTCTTTGCCACCCACAGCCCAGCACACACTGCATGCTTATGCATTTCTGACATCCGTGGGGGAAGAAAAATGTTAAGAGTCTGTACAGTTCTTTCTATGCAAGAGATCTGTGGGAGGAAGCTAGATATATGCCCATAAGAACAAAGAAAAATGTCAGGCTAGTGCACTAAGCAGGCAGAAAAAGGAATTTGAAAGATAAGAGTAGGAACTAGCTAAAAGCTTGGTACTTAGCTGCTTTTACCAGTGTCAAGTGTTCTAGTAAAGATGAATGCTCTTTTGGTTGTGTTGGTAGAGAATGAGATGCCTGATTAAATAACCAAAGGCATTAATCCTCCTGGGATTTCCCAACGGAGAAGGCAATGGCACCCCACTCCAATACTCTTGCCTGGAAAATCCCATGGACGGAGGAGCCTGGTAGGCTGCAGTCCATGGGGTCGCAGAGACGGACATGACTGAGCGACTTCACTTTCACTTTTCACTTTTATGCATTGGAGAAGGAAGTGGCAACCCACTCCAGTGTTCTTGCCTGGAGAATCCCAGGGATGGGGTCGCAGAGTCGGACACAACTGAAGTGCCTTAGCAGTAGCAGTAGCAGTAATTTTTAACACTCCACATTCTACTTTATTACCTTCTCATAGGCAGGCTAAGTGGTGGCTACAGTTCTGAGTATAATCTATTTGGATCAGATGAAACTCCAAGCTTTTCTACTTAAAATGTGTTGACTATCCAGTGCTGTTATTGTTAAAGATTCACGGGTGGGCAATAGGATTAACCCTTTTTAAAAATATTTATTTATTTGGCACAGTAGTTGTCCCACTCTGTGGCATGTGGGATTTTAGTTGGTAAACCGGGAGTTAAACCCAAATCCCCTGCATTGGAAGGCGGATTCTTAACCACTAGACCATCACAGAAGTCCCTAGAATTAATTTTTTTTAATTAATTATTTTTAAAAGAGGATATGGTGGCTTCTTGAATAAATAGTGATTTTTTTCTTATAACCACAACCTTTAGTTAAAAAATAATTTCTGAATCCAGCACACACACACACACACACACACACACACACTTCACCTCTATTACATTGAATACCTTCTTATGTTTTCTAGTCTCTTTTACTTCATTTTTAAAAATACTAGTCATGACCCACTAAAGGGAATTAACTTACAGTTTGAGAAACCCTGTCCATTAGCACGACCACACTGATAAAATGACAGATCTTGGCTAAATTCATCAATTGTCAGTTTAATGTGATTCTTTCTGCAATTAAGATGGAGGGAGCCATGATATGGGCAGAGTTGATGACTTATGTGGATCTCATTGAGACTCTTATTATCCCAAATTACTCCTAAAGCATTATCAGCAGAGGAGGTACAAGAGAGGTGCAGGGGATGGTTGAGAGCACGATTCTGAAGACTGAGTCCCTGGGCTCAAATGTGACTTGAGCACTTACTTGCTGTGGAATCTTAGGCAAGGCACTTCAACTCTGTGTCTGAGTTTCCACATCTAAAAAGTTGTTTACGGCAGTAGTAAGTGAAAAAATATAAGTTTAAAAATACATGTACTCTAATCTTGCATTTGATAAAATATCAATATTAGTAATAAATGTTACCAAAGAATATAAAAATATGCAAGCTGCTGCTGCTAAGTTGCTTCAGTCATGTCTGACTCTTAGCGACCCCATGGACTGCAGCCTACCAGGCTCCTCCGTCCATGGGATTTTCCAGGCAAGGGTACTGGAGTGGGGTGCCATTGCCTTCTCCAAAAAATATGCAAGAAGATATATCAAATTGCTGAAAAGTATTCTGAGAACAAGTGATAACATTAATGGAGGATTTTAACTGTCTACAATATTATATACTTCTCTAAACCTAGATCACTTTAAAAACATTTACTATGAAATAGAACTGCCATATGACCCAGCAATACCACTTCTGGGCATACACACTGAGGAAACCAGATCTGAAAGAGACACGTGTACCCCAATGTTCATCGCAGCACTGTTTATAATAGCCAGGACATGGAAGCAACCTAGATGCCCATCAGCAGACGAATGGATAACGAAGCTGTGGTACATATACACCACGGAATATTACTCAGCCATTAAAAAGAATTCATTTGAATCAGTTCTAATGAGATGGATGAAACTGGAGCCCATTATACAGAGTGAAGTAAGCCAGAAAGATAAAGAACATTACAGCATACTAACACATATATATGGAATTTAGAAAGATGGTAATGATAACCCTATATGCAAAACAGAAAAAGAGACACAGATATACAGAACAGACTGTTGGACTCTGTGGGAGAAGGCGAGGGTGGGATGTTTTGAAAGAACAGCATGTATATTATCTATGGTGAAACAGATCACTAGCCCAGGTGGGGTGCATGAGACAAGTGCTCAGGCCTGGTGCACTGGGAAGACCCAGAGGAATCGGGTGGAGAGGGAGGTGGGAGGGGGGATTGGGATGGGGAATACGTGTAACTCCATGGCTGATTCATGTCAATGTATGACAAAACCCACTGAAAGGTTGTGAAGTAATTAGCCTCCAACTAATAAAAATAAATGAAAAAAATAAATAAAAATATTTACTATGAGCATGTGGTATTTCTGTGATCAGAAAAATTAATAATAAAACTGGATTTCAAAATAAAAACATGGTGATTATAATTTTACTTCATCATAGTGTTGTGAAAATTAAATGAGTAAAAATAAATTAAAATTCTTTAGAAGTGTTGATACTAATATTTATTATATATATAATTAATATAGAAGTGTAATATACATGTTAATTTATATTACATTAATATACTACTTTATGAAAGTGAAAGTGTTAGTCGCTCAGTGGTATCCGACTCTTTGCAACCCCATAGATTATAGCCAATCAGTCTCCTTTGTCCATGGAATTCTCTAGGCAAGAACACTGGAGTGGGTTACCATTCTCTTCTCCAGGGTAGCTTCCCGACCCAGGGATCAAATGCAGCGTTCTCCATTGGCAGGCAGATTCTTTACCATCTGAGTCACCAGGGAAGCCCATATTATTTTATAATAGTATAATAACATAATATTTATAGCATAAGTACAATTGTTATATTGTGATTAGGCACCTAGAGAGTTGTGTCTTTCAACCAAAGTCAATTTATCTAATTTTCTCAGACTTTCTAAGTATAAAGGTATTTGACCCTGCAGACACTTAAAAGTTTCCAGAAGCTTCTTTAGTCTGGTCAGAAACTGGAGAAACCTGAGTGTATGGTGCTCTTAGATGATATAAATTTTCTCTTAGACTTTTACTTTTGTTGACTGTATTCAGCATCAAATTATTGATAAGTTATGACTTAAATTTAGTTTGCAAACTTCAAGCTAGAACTTGGAGCAGGCCGTTTGAGGCAGAGACGCTTGGAACAAACTCTGTTGTAATAAAGAGACCTGCAGAGTCAAGTCTACTGTAATAATTCATATCCAAATTTACCCGACTGGCATCTGACAGTGGTACACATTTGGCTCTTGCCAGGTGGCTCTAGTGGCAAAGAACCCATCTGACAATGCAGGAGACAAAAGAGATGCAGGTTCACTCCCTGGGTTGGGAAGATCCCCTGGAGGAGGGCATGGCGATTCACTCCAGTATTCTTGTCTGGAGAATCCCATGGCCAGAGGAGCCTGGCCCGCTACAGTCCATATGGTTGCAAAGAGTTGGACACGACTGAAGCAACTTATTAGATAAATTATGAAAAGTTTTTAAGACAGAAGACCTTATTGCTGCCCCAGGGCACTCTGGTGACTATGGGAATGCGCGCCATGAAAGGCGCAGTACCGATAGTCTAAATTTTGACTGAGCTTCTCCACTTGCTCTCTGAATTCCATCTTGTGTTTTTACTGGTTTCATACCTCCTGCAGGCAGCGCCCAGCCAGTGGCTGAGCCTGGCAAGGATACGAAAGCAGTCCTCCCCTGGGGACTGTGGACTTCTCTGAGGAGGGACTTGAGCTGGAGGAGTCCCTTACGGCTTTCTCGAACTTTTAACTTTAGTTAAGTAATGATACATAGCATAAGATGAATAAAACAGAAATAAGAAATCAAAGCAATGACAAATGGAAGAAACAAAAAAACTCCTTCTAATAGTTAATACCAAGCATCAATACGGTTGCTGATGTTGGCCGTAAGAATTGATTCTGAGCCTCCTGACATTCAGGAAAGGAGAGCATGGTTTACTCTAGGCTTTTGTTATCAGAACGGAATATGATCTATTATATAAGTAAGCGGCACAGCAGCAGTTCAGTCAGTCAATAAATGCTATAAGTATAGCTGGTCCCACCCTGTGTTTTGAGAGGCAATATGCTGATATATCCCTGAGGTCACTCTTACTTTTTTAATGCTTTTCCTCTAACTTCATTTATTTATTTATGTTGACATGTGTTTAATTTACAATGTTGGGTTAGTCTCAAGTATACAGCACAGTGATTCAGTTATACATATGCACAGATACAAATATATATTCTTTTTCAAATTCTTTTCTATTACAGGTCATTACAAGATATTGTGTATAATTCCCCGTGCTACACAGTAGGTCCTTGTTGCTTACCTATTTTATATATAGTAGTGTGAACATGTTAATCCCAAATGTCTAATTTACCTCTCCCCACACCCTTCATTAGTCCCTTAGGCAACCATAAGATTGTTTCCTATATCTGTGACTCTACTTCTCTTCTGTAGATAAGTTCATTTGTATCATTTTTTTTTTAGATTCTACATATACATCATACCATATGATATTTGTCTCTTTCTATCTGACTTACTTCACATAATATGATAATCCCTAGGTCCATCCATGTTGCGGCAAATGACATTATTTCAGTTGTTTTTATGGTTAAGTAATATTCCATTGTATATACAGCACATCTTCTGGAGCAAGCACTTCTTATACTGAAGAACTTCACTTATTTTAAAAGAACAAAAATGTGAGCAAGCCTAAGCTTTTTTAGAGATGGGAAATGTCTCTGCAACTATTCATATATCATTAATAAGCATTTTAATAAGTTAGGATTTTGATGCCAAGAGTAGCAGGTAAAACTGGTGTGTGGTTTTGTTTTATGTCACTTATCTCAAGTTCTGATAGCAGAGTTAGACTGCCTTCACAAAATACAGATTTCCTTTAATCTTTTCTTGACTCACTGAAATTATGTTACTTTTGTAGTCTGCTGTTCCTTCACCAGCATAGCCTGTATGTGATTTTCAGAAGTAGCTCTTTTTCTTTCCCCCCACTGAGGTGACTTTTAGCTTTAAGATTTTAAAGTCATTTTTATCAGGGTTCCTTTTAAGCCAGATTTTGTCCTTGCTAGTCTGCATTCTCACCCTTAAAGGAACACCCCATGTACTCAATGGACAAAATATTTAAAGGAAACTTTCCTGCCTTCACATGATAAAAATTAATTTTTACTATCATCGGACCTTAACATTCTGACCTACTTGTATTCTTCAAGCTATGCAAAAAAAATTTATCTCAAATTTTGTTCACTTTGCTTTGGGTCCTCAGCAGAACTAAGCAGAGGTAATAGCACCTTCTAAAACCCAGTAGTACCCGTGACTAGAGATTTGTTTACTTTAAGTAACTGAAGAAATATATGTAGAAGGAGGACATATTTTTCTTTTGTGATTTAATATAGTTATTAAATTCCAGAAAATTATACACCATATATAACGAATAAATGGGGCACTGTGCAAATTACTTCCATACATGCTAACTTACCTTATTCTTAAACATTTTTATACTGTGGTGTAAAAATGAGAGGTACTGTGGCTTACAGAGATGAGGTAACACATCTGACAAGAAGCGGGAGAGCAAAAAACATAAGGCAAACGTGACTCAAAACTCCTTTCCATGAAGCCATGCAACCAACAGATTTTAAGTGAGTTGAGTTCATGTTTCACTTGCTAATGTCATCATTAGCAATGAGACAAATGAATTTTTTTTTGCAGCATTCTGAAAGCTTTAGAATGTTCTCATCTCTCTTCCCAAATATATACATCGTCTTACCTTAAATCACAATGTGGATAATATGATCCGAAAACATAGAGAAGCTTTTTAATATGTAACTAGAAAGTCAAGAAACACCTAGAGTAACAGGCAAATTAGGCCTTGTAGTATGAATGAAGCAGGGCAAAGGATAATAGAGTTTTGCCGAGAGAATGCACTGGCCATAGCAAACACCCTCTTCCAACAAAACAAGAGAAGACTCTACACATGGACATCACCAGATGGTTGACACCAAAATCAGACTGATTACATTTTTTGCAGCCAAAGATGGAGAAACTCTATACAGTAGTAAAAACAAGATGGGGAGCTGACTGTGGCTTAGATCATGAACTCCTTATTGACAAATTCAGAGCCAGACATCCTGGAATGCAAAGTCAAGCGGGCCTTAGGAAGCATCACTACAAACAAAGCTAGTGGACATTATGGAATTCCAGTTGAGCTATCTCAAATCCTAAAAGATGATGCTGTGAAAGTGCTGCACTCAATATGTCAGCAAATTTGGAAAACGCAGTTGTGGCCACAGGTCTGGAAAAGGTCTGTTTTCATTCCAATCCCAATAAAAAGCAATCCCGAAGAGTGCTCAAACTACTGAACAATTGCACTCATCTCACATGCTAGCAAAGTAATGCTCAAAATTCTCCAAGCCAGGCTTCAACAATACATGAACCATGAAATTCCAGATGTTCAAACTGGTTCTAGAAAAGGCAAAGGAACCAGAGATCAAATTACCAACATCTGCTGGATCATCGAAAAAGCAAGAGAGTTCCAGAAAAACATCTACTTCTGCTTTATTGACTATGCCAAAGCCTTTGACTGTGTGGATCACAATAAACTGTGGAAAATTCTGAAAGAGATGGGAATACCAGACCACCTGACCTGCCTCCTGAGAAATATGTATGCAGATCAGGAAGCAACAGTTAGAACTGGACATGGAACAACAGACTGGTTCCAAATAGGAAAAGGAGAAAGTCAAGGCTGTATATTGCCGCCCTGCTTATTTAACTGACATGCAGAGTACATCATGAAAAATGCTGGGCTGGAAGAAGCACAAGCTGGAATCAAGATTGCCGAGAGAAATATCAATAACCTCAGATATGCAGATGACACCACCCTTATGGCAGAAAGTGAAGAAGAACTAAAGAGCGTCTTGATGAAGGTGAAAGAGGAGAATGAAAAAGTTGGCTTAAAGCTCAACATTCAGAAAACTAAGATCATGGCATCCGGTCCCATCACTTCATGGCAAATAAATGGGGAGACAGTGGAAAGTGACAAACCTGTGCCCCTGCTTTGGCAGGTGGGTTCTTATCCACTGCGCAACCAGGGAAGTCCAAGATTGTGAATTTTTATGAACTTTCAGTGTAGACTAGAGAGTCTCAAGAACAGTGTCGAGCACTTCTCAGAGACTTATCAGATCCCTGAACCAGAGGAGAAACCATTCAGCCATACCTAGATTTACAGGTTCATGTAATTTCCCAAGTGGAAGCTTATGCCATGCTCTAGGCTAGTTTCTATTTCTCATTCCATAATTGAGTTATTTTATTCTCAACTAATTTTTAAACATCATAAAATTTCCAAGTTACTAAAACAACTCAGGATATCATTTGCTATGGCTATATTTCTAGTTTGAGTACATTCTAACTGAACAATGGTATCAAGATTCTGTCATTCAAAGTTAGAATATTCAGGTAAATAATCCTCTGTATAAAATAGTTCATGTTTCACATTATATGAATTTCTAGAGGCCAGTAACCAGCTCGAGGCATTGCATAAGATGTCATGCACAATGAATGCACCAGGACAGAGAATCCTCCTTTCCAAAGGCCAGTAGTCAGCTTTGACGGCAGTTGTCTGTACTAGCTTCTGGTTTTCCATACAAAAATTAATGTCTAAAAAACAACTGAGGCCCTGAAACACAGTTGAGAAACTAAAGAAGATGTGTACAAGAGTTTTCACAAGCTGTGCTGGTCACAGTGAGCATGTTGTGATGATTAATTTTTTGTGCTGACTTGACCATGGGGTTCTCAGATATTTGATATGGTTTTTTAGTCACAAAGTTGTGCCTGACTCTTTGTGACCCCATGGACTGTAGCCTGACAGGCTCCTCTGTCCATGGAATTTCCCAGGTAAGAATACTGGAGTGGGTTGTCATTTCCTTCTCCAAGGGATTTTTTCCAACCCAGTTATTGAA
Organism: Muntiacus reevesi; assembly: GCF_963930625.1. NCBI lineage: Eukaryota > Metazoa > Chordata > Mammalia > Artiodactyla > Cervidae > Muntiacus > Muntiacus reevesi. The sequence goes on along the minus strand of NC_089264.1, from coordinate 23,439,384 downwards.
CTTGCCTCTTAGGTATTGGTCAAGCATTATTCTGGGTGTGCCTGTGAATGTGGTTTTGGATGAGATTAATATTCAAATGAGTAGATGAGTGAAATATATTACCTCCATTAGGGTGGCTCTCATCCAATCAGTTGAAGGCCTGTACGGGGTCGCAAAGAGATGGACATGACTAAACATGCACTCACACACAAACAGAAAGGCTCCCTGGAGTAAGAAGGAATTCTTTCTGCCTGATTGCCTTGAGCTGGGGTATCAGTGTTTCCATGCCTTCGAACTGAGCTATTGGCTCTTCTTGGATCTTGAGCTTTCTAGCTTTCAGCCTGGAACTTACACCATCTGCTCTTCTGGTCTCAGCACTTTGGACTGGGACTAGAACTGCACCATGCACTCTCCCCGCTTTCTGGGCCTCCAGTTTGCCAACTGAGGTCTCGGGACTTCTCAGACTCTGTAATGCATGAGCCAATTCTTTATAATACATCTCTTTAGCGATTTCTATATGTTTATATAAATACATATTTATATATGCATATTCTCTTTGTTCTGCTTCTCTGGAAAACCTGGACAAATATAGTTGTATCTTCAGGAAATTATGGGCAAATGGTTTATTCCCTTTCCAATATATTGAGGCATATTGGCCCATTTTTCTTTAAGATGAGGTCTCTTAACAAAGAAATCAAGAGGTTAATTTTCAAGGACAAGTTATTAGCTCTGCCTGTCTGTGGGAAAATGATAAGGCTAAACAAAAGTGAATTCTATTATTGCTTTAAATTGTTGTAATGGCCACATAATGTCTGCATATATCTCCAGGGAATAAACAGTCTTTCAACACTTTTTAGTGGGTCTTTCCTTATCCTCATTAGCTCTGAACTCAGAGCTAAAAATCAAGCAGGCACAAAAATCTGGCAGCTAGAAGACCACTTTTTTCATGAACCCTTTCCTCATCTTTCTTAAACTGCTTTTATCCCAGCCAGTGTATGCTACAACCACAGATAAAGGGAAAAAAATTCTTTCCCTCCTCTGATCCTAACATAAGATTATCTGAGGCTTATCAATGACACATGACTTTATACCTACATGACTGTTGGAGTTATTATAGTTATTTGTTATATTGACTAGTCTTTAGTAACCCTTCATGGCAGGCTCCATGTATCACTCAAAATCTTAGCTAGTACTACATGTGATGGAACAGAACAAAGATTGAATGCCTTGGTTAGTAGTGATTGGTTGAATATATCCTTCTGCATATTTAGCAAGGGATTATACTAAACTTGGAATCTTACGAAGTACATTACAGTGGGCAGTTGAAGTTTGGCTCTCCCACATGTTGTAGATATTGGGTGTGAATTCTTTCTCAAGCTTAGCATTACTAAACAGAACTGTCCATTCATACAACCTTTGCTCTATTGAATGGAATGAATGGACATGTCTTCTGACCTCGATCAATCAGGTCCCTCTAACTGTGACTATCTTTCTTGTATGTTTATTATATAGAATTGAATGTCATATCTACATATAGAAAAGAAAAAGAAAGAATTAGTTGCTCAGTTGTGTCTGACTCTTTACAACCCCATTGACTATAGCCTGCCAAGTTCCTCTGTCCATGGAATTCTCCATGCAAGAATACTGGAATGGATATCCATTCCCTTCTCCAGGGAATCTTCCCAACTCAGGCATTGAACCTGGGTCTCCTGCATTGCAGGCAAATTCTTTACCCTGTGAGCCAACAGGGAAGTCCATATCTACATATAATTGCTTATAATTCACATTTTACATACAGTTGCCTTATTCTGAATTCCAAAAAAAGATTCTACATAAAAACAATTACCAGTTTCTAGACCCTCAATAATAATTTTTGAAGAGAGTGGTAAAAACACAATTTTTCATGGAAATTAAAGCCAGATGCATTATATGAAAGAAAATGTCAAATGTGAGAGCTATGAATGTTCTAGTCAGAGACTAAATGTGTATTAGCTAATGTTTATCAGAAGTAAGCATTGCTAAAAATTCTTTGGGCTAGACATTTGGCTCTATATTACCTAAAAGAAAATACTAATTATTTTAAGGAAGATGAGGGATAGTTGTTAATTTTTTTTTGAGTGAACCTGGATTTAGGCTTTAGCCCTAAATATCAGAAGTTTAAGACTGACCTTTCTTGCAGTTGATAGAATCAGCCTTATTTCTTTCTAATTCACTGTTTAAATCAATGGTTTATCTATTATCTGTTTTAGGAGAATTAGTTTCTATAACTCAAAATTAAAATCTAAATGCGATTTTTATTACATGTAAAAATCAATTGTAGTTTAAGCTGGCATTTTGTAAATACTATTTTTTAAACAAAATAAAAGATGTTTTGGTCTCTCCTTAAAAAGAGCTGACAATTTGGCAGCCTCCCGATTCTCCTCCATCTGTAACTCCTCCTTGATAACCAATCCATGAAACAGGGGACAGGATTTCTCCAGAACAGTGCAAAGCATCAGCCAACGCAAAGCTGCCCTCTTTGCCTGGATGCACTATTTTTATGTTTTGTTTTTCCCAGGGCTTTTTCCAGTGCATTTCTAGACTGTGTAGATGGAAATAAAAGATAAAAAATATGGTGATGAGGTGAAATAGAGAGCGTTAACAATATAAAAATAACTTCCTTTATTATTTGATGTATTATGTAGAAGATAAATAATTAAAAGTTAAAAGCATATAATTCCCATTTCTAATTCTTGAGGGTAGACCATGATGACTATTGAGGACATTTGCTGTGAAAATGTTACTAGAGTCACTCATAATTTTCATGGCTTTATTTTTCCATTTTTTAAAAAAAGCTACATTATCTCTGTGTTTCTAAGCCACCTGTTCTCCTTGCTCAGCCCTGCAGTAAATCTTTCTCTGGTCCAAAAAAAAAAAAAAGTTTCATGATCTCCTAGGTTTATTTCATGTATTTCTCATTTTGTATATAGCAAAGGTGGTTAATATTGATAACCTAAGAGATTTGTCACTTGTACATGTACCAGATAGGAATTAGGAAAATAAAAATCTTCAAATAATTATAATTTCAAAACAATATGAAGATTCAACATGCCCATTTTCCTCTGCCAATAATCTTCTCCAATTTCCATTGGTCCATCATCCAAAATATTTTCAGCTTAAAACTAAGGATGGCAAAGCATGAGCGCTTCTCGAAGTGATAGCATTTTAGACTGTTAACTGTGGTTTATAACATCATCTCTTTGGATGCCAGGACCAGGCTATGTTAGAAAGTAGAGACGACAGCAAAAACACATGCTATACTTCTGGGAGAGGGCAAGCTGACCACACAAACAGACCAGGAACAGTAGGTTCTGGGGACAGGAAAATTCCACAAGCTTTATGCATTTCCCAGGGCTGGTTCCGCTAACCCAAGCCCAAGAGTACTGAGACACACTGTTGCATATTCTCCTTGTCTGCATTTTTTTTTAATACAAAGTTTCCTAAATATTTTAGTTGCCATTGTAATATTTTCTTTTATACTATTTCACCCTGTCCTCAAACTGATTGATCTACTTTGTCTCCTTCTTGGGATTTTGCTCAGGAATATTCTCCGAGAAAAGAAAATGAACTTACCTGGTGTTTCTGTTGCTTTGATGGAACTCCAAGTCTCAGCTTTAGAGAAAAGAAAGAAAATTGCTAAAATTAAACACTGAATATCAAATATCAATTCTCACAGTTGTTTCAGGTGGTAAATGCATAGAGATCTTAGTTCATAACTCAAGTCACCAAATCATGAGGCTTCCTGAATAGAAGAAACTTCAGAGCAGGGGTCAGTCAACTCTTTCTTAAAGGGACAGATAGTATTTTAGCTTTGTGGGCCATAAGTCTCTAGCAACTCTTCAGCTTTTGCGATTGTAGTGTGAATACAGCCGTATATAATATCTAAAGAATAGGTATGGCAGTATTTCCATTAAACTTTAATTACAAAAATAGATGGGGGCTTGGATTTGGCCTGTGAGCCAAAGTTTGCTGCATCCTCCTTTGGGGCATCTGGTACAACGCCAGTTCTTGAATATGCCAGAAGAATCCAGAAGACTACAGAAACTTCGGTGGGTGCTTCATGAGTGGTACTGCCATATGTCATACTCCTAAGATATTGTGCATCTCCTGATCTGAGGACGATTCAGAATGGTTCAGACAGATACCTTTGAAACTTAATAAATTCCTTAAAGGGAATAGAGCTCAGAAGAGCTTTCTACAAGTAAAATTGCTTGAGAGAGTTATAATCAAAGATCATTTCAACAAACTTGAGTGTTTGCACCACGAATCAAGATTTTCCACATGAAAAAATATAGAAATATTTGAGATAAATAGAAGCCCAATAATGATGGTGAATACAAATATCCACTTGGTTCCTTCTCTTGACTATCTTAACAGCATCTTAAATTTTGCATGCCCAAAACAGAACTCCTTTTTTTTTTTAAACTGAAGTAGAGTTGATATAAAATGCTGTGTTAGTTGCAGGCATACAGCACAGTGATTCTGTGGATATCTGAGTATATCTAAATATACTTTTTCAGATTTTTGCCTTATAGGTTATTACAAAATATTGAGTGCTAAGTTGCTTCAGTCGTGTCCAGCTCTTTGCAACCCCATGGACTGTAACCTGTAAAGCTCCTCTGTTCATGGGATTTCCCAGGCAACATACTGCAGTGGGTTGCCATGCCTTCTTCGAGGGGATCTTCCTGAGCCAGGGATCAAATCCGTGTCTCCTGCAGCTCCTGCATTGCAGGTGGAGTCTTTACTGTTGAGCCGCCAGGGAAGCCCATAAGTCCCTGTGCTATTCAGCAAATCTTCATTGGTGATCTATTTTATATGCAATACTGTATATATATCTTAATCCCAGACTCCTAATTTATCTCCCCCTTCTCTCTTTTGGTAACCACAACTTTGTTTTCTAAGTCTGGGGGTTTATTCCTATTTTGTAAATAAGTTCATTTGTATCTTTTTGTTTTAGATTCCACATATAAGTAGTATCATGATATGTGTCTATCTCTGTTTGACTTAGCATGATATATTCTAGGTCCATCAATGATGCTGCAAGTGGCGTTATTTCATTCATTTTTATGTCTGAGTAATGTGTTGGCACTAGTGGGAAGAATCTATCTGCCGAAGCAGGAAACATAAAAGACATGTGTTTGATTCCTGGGTCAGAAAGATCCCCTGGAGGAGAGTATGACAGCCCACCCCAATATTCTTGCCTAAAGAATCTGATGGACAGAGGAGCTTGGCAGGCTGCAGTCCACAGGGTCACAAAGAGTTGGACACGACTGAAGTGACTTAGCATGCATGTACTATTCCATTGTATCTATACACCACACTTCTTTATTCATTCCTAACTCTTGACTTGTATCCTCAAACACACCTCCCCCTTCACTTTCTTGAACCAAAGTATTGTACCATTGCCTCCCATGTGCATGAGCCAAAAAGTAGTGGCCTTTCTTGATTCATTTTTTTTTCTCACCTCATCAGCCCTAGCTTCAAAATATATTCCACATATGCCTCACCATTCAATAGACTACTATTCATCTAGCACCTATATCTCTCTCCTTAGTACATGCAATAGCCACCCAGAAAAAAAAATTTTTAATTTAAGTTTCATTATTCCAATGGCTCCTTTTTCCTCTCCTCACTAGAGCTAGCGATTCTCCATAGGACATGACTCCTGCCTTGCTCCTCAGTTCACTCCAGCTGTCTCAGCCTGTTTGGCCTCTCCATGGTAGATAAATGTTGCAGGGACCCTCTTCCCTCAGGCGGCCTGCTGGCCTTCCCTAAGCCTCTGGGCTATGCTCTCAGGCCTACATTGGCTCCTTCTTACCCTTCATGACTCTGTTAAGGTGTCACCACTCAGAGAAGTCTTCTCCAACCACCTTGTTGAAAGCTCTCTCCTCATTTCCCTCCATCCCAGCCCACCACAATGCTTTTTTTGCTCAACAGTTTATCACTACAGGGGCACTAATTTTTTTAAATGGCTTTGTTTTCTGTTAGCATGTAAGTCCAGGAGGACAGAGATTTATTATTTTACTCAGAGTCATAATTCTAGCATCTACTATCCAGACTAGGTCTTTGGTAAAAACATAGGGAAAGAACAAATAATAATATAAAATAATAATTGATAATAATAATAAAAATAAAAACTAATTCTACCTACTGAATTCAATTTTTAAGGCAAAATGAATGTGTTGTTAAAAATTGCTAGTTGGATAATGATAGCTACTATTTACAAAGCAACTCTTCTGATCAGTTCCATATATTAATCATTGATGTCTATGAGAAAGATGTTATTATTTTCATTTTGCAGATCTGCAAGTATTAGTTGAAAGAAGTGAAACTATGTTCTCAAAGGGAGGACCGTGATTATAATTCAGGTCCGTTGGTTCTAAGGTCCATCTTCTTTTACTAAGAGACAGTTTTTTTTCCCACTAAACTGTTCTGAGTGGAAAGCTTATGTAATTAATTTCTACTTTTCATAACTAGTTAAAATAATTTTGTACATGGCATAATGCTATATTTGGAGGATGCAGTTAAAATATTTATTAGCTGCTAGAGGATTAGAATATAAATGAAATCAAAACCTTTTGTTCCTTCTGCTTTTAATATAAGGTCATAATCTTTCCTGCTGATAGACTTTATTGAGAATGAAAAATTTTAAACTCATATCAGATAAAGCCTCCTGACTATCCTTTTTTGCATTTTTTTCATCCTTCAAAAATGCATAATGGCTTTTCAGGAACATATTCCATAAAATAAAAATGACTATGCCTTAAGATGTAGTGGAATAGTAAAAAAAAAAAAAAAGAAGAAGAAAAAAAGCACAGCAATTAAAAATCCTTTTCTTCAGTCTTCAGAGGTCCAGATATTTCTATATGAATGAATATATTGTTATTCTGAGAAGGAAATTTTGTAAATCTTAAATACTTAATCAGTACTGGGAAATATATACCTTGTTATCCTTAAATCAAGGATGCATTATTTTGAAGATAATAAAACATTTTCATACAGCATTCTATTTTCAAATTTTGACTCAGTTTTGTGAATATAAAATCTTAATAGAGATGAATACTATGGAATATGGCTAAAGTTGTGGAAACTAATGAAAAGTGAAGACATTTGTAGTTATTCCTCTGTGTGTGTGTTTTTAAGTTTCATAATGCAAATGTGCTTTAAGAAAAGACCAAATTCTGATCTGGAGAGGAAGTAAGTGCACTTAGTCATTCAGTTGTGTTCGACTCTTTGCGACCTTTTTGCACTGTAGCCTGCATGGCTCCTCTGTCCGTGGGATTTCCCGGGCAAGAATACTGAGTGGGTTGCCATTTCCTCTTCCGGTGGATCTCCCCGACCCAGGGATCAAACCTGCATCTCCCATGTCTCCTGCATTATAGGCAGGTTCTTTATCTGCTGAGTAAGTGGAAGTTAAATAGAAATGAGTGTAGTGCATTCTGTTAGTCTCAAACTTAGTTGTTGAATAAAGACCAAGTCCTTAATCAGGGTGTTTGGCAACTTAAATCTCTTGGTTGAATTTGAGTCTCTAATGAAACTGAAGTCTTATGAAATGCAAATGAACTTTGAAATGCTAAACTTTAATCCACAATTTAATCCCAAACTAAACTTTGCTTAAACTATCAGCTTTTAAGATAGAAAGCTTAAGCAATAATACACATAACTTTGCTAAATATTACCTTACAAAAGCCACTGTATTTCCAGCTATATATAGCTGTATATAATTACCTACAGAATATGATTTATCATTAAAAGGCCCAGGAAAAAATATATAGTTATTCCCATATATAATATTTTACTAATTTGCTTAAAAATAATTCACTATGGCCAATTAAAATTTTCCTTCTCATTCCTCCTCATACATACCGTCCCCCATACCCCCAACAAAGCACTGACTGAGTCATCGTACAAAAGATTAGTTCTGGTTTGGATAAACTGTGATGTGTGACTAAGACTTTGCTATCCTGAAAATTCCTCTTTTATCTGCCCACATGAAATGATACAAACTAATTAAATAGCATGTAAGAAACATTGCAATTAAGTTCCCTGATAAATGTCATAGATAAATGGTGCCATTCACAAAAGAAATAATGAGCCTGAGTGATCAGAAAAATTAGACTTTTCCAAAGCATGAGATGCATAGCATTATAAGAGAGACTCTATACTGGAAAGTGGCATTAAATAAGATTGAAACACTCAGTGAGAAAGTAATTATTTTCCATTTTTTTGGTAAGTTTAATTACTTCAATGAAGAAATTTCAAAATTTAAATTTTATGCAAATACGTCATTAATACCTAGAATGTACTTATCTTATTTTACACCCCACAGGGAGAAGTACAAATGCAGTCCCCCACAAACACAAATTATGCAGTCAAGTTTTGTGGAAATTGCAGGGGTCAGCACATCCGGAGTGTGATAGATAAGCCACGCTGTGGGCGCGGGTGGGGTGTGAAAATCACCTTCATCATCCCAGTATCTCCCCTGCCAGGTAAGTATTTGATTTATTTATTAAGCAAGGCTAAAACTCAGAGCCTTTGGTAAGCAACAAACTCTAGCTAGAATTTTATTTTGCTTACATCATAGCAACTTTCTAGCTTCTGCTTATGCCAATTCAAACTGGTTTTTCATTCATGATGGTTTCCTTTTCAAACAAATTTAAGAATTAAAAAGTGCATCCATTTAAATAAAGTACTAAATGAATAATAGTGCAGATGGTACATATATCTGGTAACCTCATTAAGTTGTGGGAAATACTGAGGTAATATTTTGTAGAAGCTCTTTATGGTTGTGTAGAATTTTAATAATCACTTGGAGGAAGGACAAGGGAAAGAAGGAATGACCATATAGATGAGGAAGACAGGTTGAACAAATCACACAGTCAGGAATAAACCTGGCATGGTTGGCAACAGCATGAGAACCACCCTGGTGAGAATCCCAGGTTCTGGTGAGAATCCCAGGTTTATACTCAGTCAATTGGTCAGTGTTATACTGATTGAACTCCTATTTGTCAAGCATATGATGCACCCATTTAAAAGCTACTCACTTTTTAATTCCTTTAGATACTTTATGTGTAATAGTTGTAATGAGAGAAAGTGTGGTATCCTGATATTTACGGAGTTTGAGGCAAGAAAAACAGGATTTGAATTACATCTTTTAATTTAACATTGGGTGAGTCATTTAATCTTTCAAAACTGTTTCCTTATTTATGAAACTGATATCATAAATACCATCTTTGCTTGCCCTTTCTAACGATTATCATTAATAAAATAATATTAATAGCTAAAATGTATTCTTTTCTTTTCAGACACCATTTTAAGTTTCATATTTTTTTATCTCTTTTAATCCTCACAAGAATCCTGTAAAACTATAGTCATTACAACTATTTGACAGATGAGGAAACTAAGGCACAGAGAAGTTAAACAGTTTCAGTTCAGTTCAGTTCAGTCACTCAGTCATCTCTGACTCTGCGACCCCATGAATCACAGCACGCCAGGCCTCCCTGTCCATCACCAACTCCCGGAGTTTACTCAAACTCATGCCGATCGAGTCAGTGATGCCATTCAGCCATCTCATCCTCTGTCATCCCCTTCTCCTCCTGCCCCCAATCCCTCTCAGCATCAGGGTCTTTTCCAATGAGTCAACACTTCCCATGAGGTGGCCAAAGTACTGGAGTTTCAGCTTCAGCATCAGTCCTTCCAATGATCACCCAGGACTGATCTCCTTTAGGATGGACTGGTTGGATCTCCTTGCAGTCCAAGGGACTCTCAAGAGTCTTCTCCAATACCACAGTTCAAAAGCATCAATTTTTAGGTGCTCAGCTTTCTTCACAGTCCAACTCTCACATCCATACATGACCACTGGAAAAACCATGGCCTTGACTAGATGGACCTTTGTTGGCAAAGTAAGGTCTCTGCTTTTTAATATGCTATCTAGGTTGACCATAACTTTCCTTCCAAGGAGTAAGTGTCTTTTAATTTCATGGCTACAATCACCATCTGCAGTGATTTTGGAGCCCCCAAAAATAAAGTCTGACACTGTTTCCACTGTTTCCCCATCTATTTCCCATGAGGTGATGGGACCAGAGGCCATGATCTTAGTTTTTTGAATGTTGAGGTTTAAGCCAACTTTTTCACTCTCCTCTTTCACTTTCATCAAGAGGCTTTTTAGTTCCTCTTCACTCTCTGCCATAAGGGTGGTGTCATCTGCATATCTGAGGTGATTGATATTTCTCCCGGCAATCTTGATCCCAGCTTGTGCTTCTTCCAGCCCAGCATTTCTCATGATGTACTCTGCATATAAGTTAAATAAGCAGGGTGACAATATACAGCCTTGACGTACTTCTTTTCCTATTTGGAACCAGTCTGTTGTTCCATGTCCAGTTCTAACTGTTGCTTCCTGACCTGCATACAGGTTTCTCAAGAGGCATGTCAGGTGGTTTGGTATTCCCGTCTCTTTCAGAATTTTCCACAGTTTATTGTGATCCATACAGTCGAAGGCTTTGGCATAGTCAATAAAGCAGAAATAGATGTTTTTCTGGAACTCTCTTGATTTTTCAATGATTCAGCGGATGTTGGCAATTTGATCTCTGATTCCTCTGCCTTTTCTAAAGCCAGCTTGAATATCTGGAAGTTCACGGTTCATGTATTGCTGAAGCCTGGCTTGGAGAATTTTAAGCATTACTTTACTAGCGTGAGAGATGAGTGCGATTATGTGGTAGTTTGAGCATTCTTTGGGATTGCCTCTCTTAAGGATTGGCATGAAAATGACCTTTTCCAGTCCTGTGGCCACTGCCGAGGTTTCCAAATTTGCTGGCATATTGAGTGCAGCACATTCACAGCATCATCTTTCAGGATTTGAAATAGTTCAACTGGAATTCCATCATATCCACTAGCTTTGTTCATATTGATGCTTTCTAAGGCCCACTTGACTTCACATTCCAGGATATCTGGCTCTAGGTCAGTGATCACACCATTGTGATTGTCATGAAGATCTTTTCTGTACAGTTCTTCTGTGTATTCTTGCCACCTCTTCTTAATATCTTCTTCTTCTGTTAGGTCCATACCATTTCTGTCCTTTATTGAGCCCATCTATGCCTGAAATGTTCTCTTGGTATCTCTAGTTTTCTGAAGAGATCTCTAGTCTTTCCCCTTCTGTTGTTTTCCTCTATTTCTTTGCACTGATCACTGAGGAAGGCTTTCCTATCTCTCCTGGCTATTCTTTGGAACTCTGCATTCAAATGGGGATATCTTTCCTTTTCTCCTTTGCTTTCACTTCTCTTCTTTTCACAGCTATTTGTAAGGCCTCCTCAGACAACCATTTGCCTTTTTGCATTTCTGTTCCATGGGGATGGTCTTGATCCCTGTCTCCTGTACAATGTCACAAACCTCCGTCCATAGTTCATCAGGCTCTCTGTCTATCAGGTCTAGTCCCTTAAATCTATTGCTTACTTCCACTGTATAGTCATAAGGGATTTGATTTAGGTCATATATGAATGGTCTAGTGGTTTTCCCTACTTTCTTCAGTTTAAGTTTGAATTTGGCAATAAGGAGTTCATGATCTGAGCCACAGTCTGCTCCTGGTCTTTTTTTTGCTGACTGTATAGAACTTCTCCATCTTTGGCTGTAAAGAATATAATCAATCTGATTTTGGTGTTGACCATCTGGTGATGCCCATGTGTAGAGTCTTCTCTTGTGTTGTTGGAAGAGGGTGTTTGCTATGATCAGTGCACTCTCTTGGCAAAACTCTATTAGTCTTTGCCCTGCTTCATTCCATACTCCAAGGCCAAACTTGCCCGTTACTCCAGGTGTTACTTGACTTCCTACTTTTGCATTCCAGTCCCCTATAATGAAAGGACATCTTTTTTGGGTGTTAGTTCTAAAAGGTCTTGTAGGTCTTCATAGAACCGTTCAACTTCAGCTCCTTCAGCATTACTGGTTGGGGCATAGGTTTGGATTACCGTGATATTGAATGGTTTGCCTTGGAAACAAACAGAGATCATTCTGTCATTTTTGAGACTGCATCCAAGTACTGCATTTCGGACTCTTTTGTTGACCATGATGGCTACTCCATTTCTTCTTAAGGGATTCCTGCCCACAGTAGTAGATATAATGGTCATCTCAGTTAAATTCACCCATTCCAGTCCATTTTAGTTCGCTGATTCCTAGAATGTTGACATTCACTCTTGCCATCTCCTGTTTGACCACTTCCAATTTGCCTTGATTTGGCAAAGTTCAAATAAATGGTTGTGCTATTACTTGAATCTAAGCTAATTGATTTCAAGGGCTTCTCTGGTGGCTCAGTTGGTAAATTGTCTACCTGCAATGTGGGAGATCAGGGTTCAATCCCTGGATTGGGAAGATCCTCTGGAGGAAGAAATGGCTATCCACTCCAGTATTTTTGTCTGGGGATTTCCATGGACAAAGGAGCCTGGTGGGCTACAGTCCATGGGTTCACAGAGAGTCAAACAGGACTAAGTAAGTGTTCTAAAACTTTCACTTTCTTACGTGATTTCAGAATCATTGTTAGTAAACAATAAGCCAACTTCCTCTTGGCATCAGTGGAGTGACCATTTCTTTTAAGAAGGGTGCGGTGCCTTGAAAGCACAGGCTTGTGCCGAAGCCATTCTCACATTCAACCAGTAGTATATCTGAAGTGGGTCTTGCTCTTTATACAATTATATATGCTTTGTGTATTAAAAACAAACTCTATACTAAACTAGGATAGATTATGCAGAAGGGAAACATACAAGATAAATTATTTGTTAGAGATAAATGTTATTAACCCTGACTAAATAACCTACTAATTTCTTATAAATGTTACTTATTTTTAATTAACAAAAGTCAGATTTTTCCCTTCCGAGTTCAAGTCTCTAATATTATATATTCTGTAGTAGCAGAGGCTCTGACATGGGAAACTGTTTAGAAGTATTTTTACCCACACACTTGAGGCTTCCCTGATGGCTCAGACAGTAGAGAATCTGCCAGCAATGCGGGAGACCCAGGTTCAATCCCGGGCTTGGGAAGATCCCCTGGAGAAGAGAATGGCAACCCACTCTAGTATTCTTGCCTGGAGAATTCCACAGAGAAACTTGTTGGGTTACAGTCCACGGGGTCACAAAGAGTTGGACATGACTGAGTGACTAACACTTTCACTTTCATCCCACCCACACAGTTGCCTTAGTAGAATTATGTACTGGTACATGCCCATCTCAATGTCTCCTACCTATAATCTTATTATACATACTCTCCTTAGCTAAGTCAGAATCCACCAGAAGGAGAAATCAATAATCTTTCTTTCCCTGTCAATATACCTCACTAACTCCTCTCTATTCTAAAATCAAGCCTGCATTTGAGATAATGTCCCCACAGTGCCTTTATCTGAGGGTCACTATTCAAGCACCCACTGCTCATATGCCTAAGACGGAGATGAATCATCAACTGTTACACATTTGGCAGACGCATAGTAACTTTTATTCTGGTTTGTATTGGGGCACTTATATTATAAAATGCATGAGGTTTTGGTTTGCCAAAGGTACTTTTCAGACACATATTTGTCTACAATATAAATTCTACTTATCAGAACCCAAAACACTGTCACAGAGAAATGTTCTCATTATGAAGGGAAAATGACCCTCCTCTTCAAATTTCTGAACATGGCAACTAATTATATACAATTATTAGCTTACAATTATGGTGTGGAATCAGACTTCTAAATAACCTTCTTCATGTCATGTCTAAGATGATTACAATAGAAAGGGGGAAAATGGATGTTCCCAACAAATTCTAGACAAGAGTGAGCCTTGAATGTCCACAGTTCCCACTTGCTGTCTCCTTCTATCTTAGAGGTCTCCTAAGAAGAGACTTGCAGACTGAGAGTCAGCTGTAGAGATGTCTTTAAGGACTATGTGCTCAGTTGCTCAGTAGTGGCCGACTCTTTGCTACTCCATGGTCTGTAGCCCCCCAGGCTCCTCTGTCCATGGGGATTCTCCAGGCAAGGATACTGGAGTGGGTAGCCGTGCCCTTCTCCATTTAAGGACTATGGGTATGCCCAAAATGCATCTAGTATGTATAATGAGCGGCATTTGATAAGGCTCTTATAGATGATTAGTATCTTTTCTAGTCAGGGTATTTTGACTAAACACACAGATTACTTCAAATCATGGAGGTCAGAATAAGGGAAGTACTTGTGGAGAAATGTGTGGACTGGAACTAAAGATCTGTCAGGAATCAGAAGATCTCCAGGTCCTGCTACTTTTCCTGCAACTTAACCTTACTTGTCTCTCCATTTCCTCACATAATCTCTCTATAGTCAGTAGTCCTCTCTACTGACTCTGCCAACTCAGCCTCCTGAAGCCAGAGGCAAGCGCATGAATCATCATGGCCATTTCAGATTCTCTACTAACACTGCGCTGCTCCAGTCCCCCCTGCTTTTTGGTTTCTTTGGGTTTTCTAGTTCAGTTCAGATTACCCAGGAAGGAAATTTGATTGGCCTAGATCAACATTTTCTTTTTGTTCTTAAATGAATATTTATATTTAAGTGGTGAAAACTCACCACTTAATCCACTCATTGTAAGTATACAACCCAATAATATTTTGGAAATTTACAGAGTCGTCGAACCATCACTATAACCCAGTTTTAGAACATTTTCTTCAAGGTAAAAAACTTCCTTGAGCCTTTCTGCAGTCAGTCCCCAGGCTGGTCCCCAGGTGTAGGCAACCACTTATCTGCTTTCTGTCCCTATAAAAATATCCTGGATATTTCACAGAAATGGAATTGCATATGTTATATTTTGTGAAAGACTTCTTTCACTGCATAATGTATTTGAGATTCATGCTGTTACAGCATGCATCAGTGTTTTGTATCTTCAAATTGTTGAATGGTATTGTCTTATATGGATATCCCATGTTTTGGAACATTCCAAATTCATTTCAAATGGAAAATCCAATGAGATATTCTATTTCACCAATTAATGGACACTTGAGGTTTTTTCAGCATTTGACAATTATGAATAATGCTACTCTTAACACTCATTAACTCACCATACCCTGTTTTGATTACTATAGCTTTAGAGTAAGTTTTGAAATTGGGGGTCGTTGAGTCTTCCAACACTGTTCTTTTTCAAAAGTGTTTTGGCTATTCTAGGTCACTTTTATTTCCATATATATTTTGAAAGTGAAAGTGAAAGTTGCTCAGTTGTGTCCGACTCTGCAACCCCATGGACTATACAGTTCACAGAATTCTCTAGGCCAGAATACTGGAATGGATAGCCTTTCCCTTCTCCAGGGGATCTTCCCAACCCAGGGATCGAACTCAGGTCTCCCACATTGCAGCTGATTCTTTACCAGCTGAGCCACAAGCGAAGCCTGAGAATACTGACGTGGTTAGCTTATCCTTTCTCCAGCAGATCTTCCCAACCCAGGAATTGAACTGGGGTCGCCTGTATTGCAGGCGGATTCTTTTATCAACTAAGCTATTAGGGAAGCCCATATATATTTTAAGATTGGCTTATCTATTTCTAGAAAAAAAACTTTCTGGTATTCTAATAGGAATTGCACTCACGATTTTATCAGTTACTGATCAACTTGAGAAGAATTGCCATCTTAAAACATCAAGTCTTCCAAACTATGAACATGTAGTGTCTATTTATTTTATGTTCTTTGCAATTTTACATATTTGTATTTTAATGATGAATTTATGCTGATGCCTTCAGTTTCAATCTGATAGTGCAATGTTTAACTTTCCTTCCCCCATTCTGTATTTGTATCTCCCCTTTTCACCTTGAGAACACATCTGTTTTTTCATTTGTATCAAGTATTTAGAGCTAATATATTCATTTCAATAAAACAAATTCATCAAGTGAAGTTCAAGGTTTCTTTTCAGTGTTTTTCTTTTCTCTCCCTCTTTATCCATTCTTCTGGGGAGGGTGTGCAGTTAAGACTATGTTGTTTAAAGAACTTGGATTCTTTTTGCATTTTTTTGTGTGCTTTATTAACAATTCACATATGGTTAGGTAAAGTGTCTTCTGTTTGCATTTAATTATTTTCTATTTCTGTCTTTGTTGATGGTTATATACTTAGAAACAAATACATTTGTTTTGAAAATTGATGGTAGATTATTATGGTATAAAACAAGTAAATGTTCAAAACACATATCATAGGCCTTTAAAATTTTTTAAACATACAGCAGCAACTAAAATCACATGTTACACACCCCCACCACAATTTCTTCTTTCTTTTGAACCCTGGAAATGGCTTTGTGTGGCTAAAGTCAGAATCAAAATGACGCCACTTTTGCATCTCATTAGCACTTTCACACTGGCGGTAATGTTTTAAATGTCTGATGTCTTTGCTCAAGTACTAATGAAAATTTTTCTATTTTGATGCTTAGTGGGCTTGTCTAAATCACTACAATTAACAAGTGGTCTTTTCACATGATGCTAAAATAAATGAATTATTTAAATCATGTGTGCATCACATTAAAAGCACACAAGTTGCCTTCCCCTCTCTGCCCTGCTGTGTCTGGCCTGCTGGCTCATAGGTGCCATGTCTTCCAGATGTGCTCTGATGCCAGGCTCCACAGTGTGAATATTCAGAGATTGTGATCAGAAGGGGTTCAGCTCTGCTGTGGGTTTTGAGGGTCCCTTAGTCCTTTTGCTCCTCTTGCCCAGAAACTGATCCCATCATGTGTCCATTTTAGAGTCCCAGAACCACTAGAGCCCCTCCAGATGATGTGCTAGGTATCATTGACTAGCCTTACTTAGTTCAGGTGTGCTCATGTGACTATCGATCTACAACAAAAATACCTAAGGAGGTAGCAGCGTGGAATAAAGACAAGAACACAGGGCAAGTAATCAGATATGCCAAGTTGTTAATTCTGGTACCCACTAGCCCTACTGATGGAAACAATCTTTCTTGATGATTCACTTTCAGTTACCTCATTAGATCACTAATTATAAAAGGATATACTTCAGGAACAGCCAAATGAAAGATGCGCAGGGCAAGGTATGGGAAAGGACATGATGCTCCCATGTCCTCTCCTGTGAAAAAACGGTCACATGTTCACCAGCTCAGAAATTTTTCCATTTAGATATTTAATTTCTCAGAGAAGTGTTTTCTAGTCTAGTGTACAAATCTTGGATTTCTATTGTTACATTTACTTTTAAATATTTTATTCTTTCTGATGCTACTATGAATGGAATTATTTCCTGTGGTATAGGATATAGTAGAATGGTATAGAATATTCCTTATTAGTCCTCGTAGATTTATTGTGAAATCTTCAGGTTTTCTATATAGATAGTGATGTAGTTTGCTGAGAAAAACACTTTTATTTTGTCCTTTCCAATCTGGATGAATGTTTCTATCTCTACCTATTTACAATCTTTTTGTAGTATAAAGAACCTCTGGTTATAATTTTGAATAGTATTGGTGAGAGTAGACATCTTTGTTGTGTTTCAGATTTTAAGAGGAAAGTATTTAGTCTTTCATTATTAAGTAAGACATTTACTATATATTTTTTATAGAGATCCTTGATCAGTTTGAGGAAGTTTTACTTATTTCTAGTTAATTGAGAGTTTTAATTGAGTCGGTATCTTATTTTGTCAAATGCTTTTTCTACATTTGTTAATTCTACTAAGATGGTATATTACAACACTTGATTTTCATATCTTAGACCAACTTTGCACTCCTAAGTAAATCCTATTTGTTCATGTTTTTATCTCTTTTCATATGCTACTGATTTTTTCTAATATTGTATTAAGGATATTTGTGTCTGTGTTCATGAAGGATATTGGTCTATAGTTTTATTTGCATTTTCTTTTCATTCTTTTCTATCTTTGGTGTTATGGCAATACTGGCCTCAGAAAATTATTTGTGCAAAGTTTCCTCTATGTCACAAAAGAGTTTGAGAAAAATTAGTATTACTTCTGAGAATATTTTTGTAGAATTCACAATTTTTGCCATTCTGCTTGGAGCTTTCTTTGTTTAAATTTTTAATAGAGAATCTTAATTTGTTTTAGGTCTTTTCAGTCTTCCTAACTTCTTGAGTCAGTTTTAACAATTTGTTCCTTTCTAATTTTTTTTCCTATTTCATCAAAGTTGTCTGATGCTTTGGCCAACCTTACCTTTTTGTGTTAGGTGATATCATAGATTATCACCCAGGCTTCAACTGATCCTCCTTGGCATCCACGTATTTGTAGCTATGGAGGGGTAGAGTGTCACTATACAAAGCAAAGTTGCCAAATTGTTGTCTTATTTGTAGCGATTAGGAGAGAACACAGGCTTTCCTGGTGGCTCAGTGGTAAGGAACTTGCCCGCCAGTGCAACAGATGTGGGTTTGACCCCTGGATCAGGAAGATCCCCTGGAGAAGGAAATGGCAAGCCACTCCAGTATTCTTGCCTGGGAAATCCCATGGAGAGAGGAGCCTGATTGGCCACAGTCCATGGGGTCACAAAAGAGCTGGTCACAACTTAATAACTAAGCAACAACAACAAGGGAAGAGTATAAGTGAGACAAGGCTCTTCGGTAAGTGTGGGCTGGAAAACTTTCTGAGTTTAGTTCTACCCAATATACTAGTTTAACATTTTAGCAGATTCTTGTACTTACTCTTGGAGTCGGAACTTCGTGATGTGGAAACAGCATTTGAAAGTGATTGACTTATCACTGTTGCTTTTGTAGTACTCAACTTGGTCTCCGTGATGTTTTCGGTTCTAGCTCCTAATTATGAAAAAAGAATGAGTAGTCATCAGGGGTGTAATCAATCACTAGATTGTATCATTAATATTAATATAAGCATCTAGTTACAACTTGAAGATTAGCTACTTAAAGTCTTCTGCTCAAGGTATAGAAATTCAGTGTTTTGATGTCTACCTTTTGTGAGTCAGTTAATTACATTTTTTAAAGTGGAGGGAGATTAGACTCTCCTATTTGTCTGATATAGGTTATTTCACTTGATCACAATAGTAATTCTATGAATTAAGTAGTAATTAATGATCATAATTTTATGTATGACTCAGAAAAGTTGTAGAATTTTCCCACGGTCATATAATGGGAGCAAGTCAAATTTTTCCTGATGTGAAACTGGTTCTCAGCTACCCTAGAAAGGGGATGGTAAGGCAGCAGTAGTAGTTGAAAATGGTACCATGGCTCTCATGCTGTCTAGGAGAGAATTTTCATGTAGGTGGGGTAGCTAGGAGGAAAGAGATGACAGGAAGTGAATAGAATAAACTTTTAATTATATTTAGTACATTTTAAGGAGTGGGGAAGGAAATTTAACAACAAAGAAACAAAGAAAAATAAGCTGAGTTTTCAAAAATCACATTGGGATATTTTAAATCATCTATATTTGCATGAATATTATAAAACAAAATGATCAATGACCTCCAGGTTTTTCAAAGTCTGGCATAGGACTAGTGTTAATATTAGCTAGATATGGTGTTGGCTGGAGATGAGGGGAAAACAGTTTAATAGATTTCCATCACAAAGAGTTCTGGAAGCCTGAATTGTGGGTACCTTCCAGAAGCACCAATCAGGTTTCATTCTGTGGCATTAAGCATCTATGAAAGTGAAAGTGAAAGTGAAGTCACTCGGTTGTGTTCGACTCTTTGTGACCCCATGGACTGTAGCCCCACAGTCTCCTCGGTCCATGGAATTTTCCAGGCATGAATAGTGTACTGCAAATTCTTACTCCACTTGAGAGATTCATGCTGAAGAAGTTGATAGTTTGTAGAAAGACCTCACAGATGATGGGTAACTGTGTCTTCTGGCAAAAAAAAAAGGCTTTAGGAATTGATATGTCAAAGAAAGTGAAAAAATTTGAACATAGGCTAAGGATTAATGTTGCATATGAGAAAGAATGAGTAAAAATGGGCACAAACTTCAGAGGAATCTTGAAGTATTAAATTGAGAGGGAAATATTTGAGGAAGTAAAGAATGTCTTATTCTTATAGCAGGAAAGCAGAAATTTATCTTTGCCATAGGATGGAAGTGGAAAGGTATAGAAACTCAATGCTTGAGGATGGAGGATCCATGGGGATAAAGATTTTGCTTTTCACTGGAACTACAAGAAAAGATGCTTGGAAAACATCAGAACAGGAGTTCTTCATAAATCTTCAGAGAATTATTCTCCTGAGCTAAAATTGGAAACCATGAAAAAGCTATCCTGATGGCCTAAAGAATTCTCTAATATGAAGCAGATTCAATAGTCTTGGTGATGGGGGGAAAAGAATATGTAGCTAAGAAAGATGAGAGGAGCTACCAGTTTATATAAATACAAAGAGAAGACCAGAAAATGGACTAGCTGGGCTACAATGCCAAAAATTTTACTTAATAGAATTGCCACTGTATCTACTACTGTGGGCAAGAATCCCTTTGAAGAAATGGAGTAACCCTCATAGTCAACACAAGAGTCTGAAATTCAGTACTTGGGTGCAATCTCAAAAACTACAGCATGAAGTCAGTTCATTTCCAAGGCAAACCATTCAACATCACAATAATCAAAGTCTATTCACCAACAACTAATACCAAAGAAGCTGAAGTTGAATGGTTCTATGAAGACCTACAAAACTGTCTAGAACTATCACCAGCAAAAGATGTCCTTTTCATCATAAGGGATTGGAATGCAAAAGTAGGAAGTCAAGAGATAGCCTGGAGTAACAGGCAAGTTAGGCCTTGGAGTGCAAAATGAAGCAGAGCAAATGCTAACAGAGTTTTGCCAAGAGAACACACTGGTCACCCTCTTCCAACAACACAAGAGATGACTCTAACATGGACATCACCAGAAGGTCAACACCAAAATCAGACTGATTATATTCTTTGCAGCCAAAGATGAAGAAGCTCTATACAGTCAGCAAAAACAAGACTGGGAGCTAACTGTGGCTCAGATCATGAATTTCTTATTGCAAAATTCAGACTTAAATTGAAGAAAGTAGGGTAAACCACTAGGCCATTCAGGTTTGGCCTAATCAAATCCCTTACAATTATACAATGAAGGTGACAAATCGATTCAAGGGATTAGATGTGGTAGAGTGCCTGAAGAACTATGGACAGAGGTTCATAACATTGTACAGGAGGTAGTGACCATAACCATCTTCAAGAAAAAGAAATGTAAGAAGGCAAAGTGGTTGTCTGAGGAGGCCTTACAAATAGCTGAGGAAAGAAGATAGTGAAAGACAAAGGAGAAAGGGAAAGATATATCCAACTGAATGCGGATTTCTGGGGAAAAGCAAGGAGAGACAAGGCCTTCATAAGTGAATAATGCAAAGAAATAGAGGAAAATGATAGAATGGGAAAGACTAGAGATCTCTCCAAGAAAATTAGAGCTATCAAAGGAATATTTCATGCAAAGATGGGCATAATAAATGACAGAAATGGTAGGGACCTAACAGAAGCAGAAGATATTAAGAATTGGTGGCAAGAATACAGAAGAACTATACAAAAAAGGTCTTAATGACCCAGATAAGCACAATGGTGTGATCACTCACCTAGAGCCAGATATCCTGGAGTCCAAAGTCAGGTGGGCCTTAGGAAGCATCACTAAGAAGCTAGTGGAGGTGATGGAATTTTAGCTGAGCTATTTCAAATCCTAAAAGATGATTCTATTAAAGTGCTACACTCAATATGTCAGCAAATTTGGAAAACTCAGCAGGGGCCATAGGTCTAGGAAAGGTCAGTTTTCATTCCAATCCCAAAGAAGGGAAATTCCAAAGAATGTCCAAACTGCTATACAATTGAACTCATTTCTCATGTTAGCAAATTCATGCTCAAGCTAGGCTTCAGCAGTACGAGAACCAAGAACTTCTAAATGTACAAGTTGGGTTTAGAAAAGGGAGAGGAAGCAGAGATCAAATTGCCAACATCTGCTGGATCATGGAGATGGAGGAAGCAACAGAATTCCAGAAAAACAGCTACTTCTACCTCATTGACTACGAGAAAGTCTTTTGACTTTGTCTGTCGCAACAAACTGGAAAATTCTTAAAGAGATGGGAATACCAGACCACCAGACACGTCTCCTGAGAAAGCTGTATGAAGTCAAGAAGCAATAGTGAGAACCAGACATAGAACAACAGACTGGTTTCAAATTGGGAAAGAATACATCAGGTTGCATATTGTCACCCTGTTTATTTAGCTTATATGCAGAGTACATCATTAGAAATGCCAGACTGGATGAATCACAAGCTGGAGTCAAGATTGCTGGGAGAAATATCAATAACCTTAGATATGCATATGATATAACTCTATTGACAGAAAGAAAGGAGAAACTAAAGGACCCCTTGATGAGGGTGAAGGAGGAGAATGAAAAAAACTGGCTTAAAACTCAGCATTCAAAAAGGAAGAACATGGCCTGTGGTTCCACCACTTCATGGCAAATAGAAGGGGGAAAAGTGGAAGCAGTAGCAGATTTCATATCTTGGGTTCCAAAATCACTGCAGATGGTGACTGCAGCCATGAAAATTTAAAAATGCTTGCTTCTTGGAAGGAAAACTATAACAAACCTAGACAGAGTATTAAAAAGTAGAGACATCACTGTGATGACAAAGATCCATATAGTGAAAGCTATGGTTTTCCCAGTAGTCATATATGAATGTGAAAGTTTGACCACAAAGAAGACCAAGAGCCAAAAAATTGATGTTTTGAATTGTGGTGCTGGAGAAGATTCTTGAGAGTCCCTTGTACACACAATCAAACCAGTTAATCTTAAAGGAAATCATCCTTGAATATTCATTGGAGAACTGTTGCTGAAGCTTAAGCTACAAACTTTGGCCACCTGATGCGAAGAGCCATCTCATTGGAAAAGATCTTGATGTTGGGAAAGGTTGAGGGGAGAAAGTGAAGGGGACGACAGAAGATGAGATGGTTAGATGGCATTATTGACTCAATGGGCATGAGTTTGAGCAAACTCAGGGAGAGAGTGGAGGACAGAGGAGCTTGGCATGCTGCATTCCATGGGGTTACAAAGAGTCAGAGATGACTTAGCAACTGAACAACAACAACAACAATATGTGGAATGCATGGAAGACAAAATATAAGAAATTGTTATACAATAATTAACTAGAGATAAAGAGAATCTAATGTAACAGATACTTGAGAAAGTCTTATCAGTACTAGAGGGTAGGCATAGAGAAGAGACTTTGACTCCAACCAGAGTCTTATGTTAGACCATTGACTAGAACTAAGTAGAATGAGTGTGAGGAATATGGGCTGTTTTATAATCTGTGTTGGTATTATCAATGTGAGATTCATTCTGTATATTTTGGGGGATTAAATCTGGGGAAGTAAACAATAAATGTGGACATTAATCTTATTAGGAATTTAAGGTGTGTTTATAGCAGACTGACTTGAGAGAGAGGATTTATGGAGTTAACTTGCGCAAGGAAGGGGATTAAGCAGCTTTATTCCTTTGAAATTACATAATTTGTCTTACAGTATCCAATGCACAAAACATTTTGTGTGGTCACATTGTCTTCAGAAATAGAATATGGGATCAATGAATTTTCGACAGTTAACATTTACTGAAACATATGCTATAGAATACTAGTACTCTGGTATGTTTTGTTTATGTTAAAAAATGCTTCTATAGTCTAACTATTAGGAGCTGCATAGATTTTTTAAAAACATCAAATGGATTACCAAGAATTTTTATAAATGCTATTATACACTGTAAAACCCTAAGATGGTAGCATTTTCTAAAATAATTACCCAAGCCACTCCATTTTCACAGATCATTTTATGGACTATTGCCCCATAGAAACTCTGTACCCGTAACAACGAGGGTAGTCTGGGATAAACTAATTGATCGTGATTCATTTAAGTGATTTCTGAGGTAACATTGAGGAGCCCATAAACGGGTGCTGAGGAGCCTAAATGTGTATACCAGTGGTCTTAGGGAGAAATGCCAAAGCAGTGACGAAGGCTGGAAAAGAAGTTTCTTGAGGTTTTGCTCAGTCTCTTCAGAACACCTCCCTTGGAGTGGAAAGGAATATCTCAGAATGAAAATAAGTGAAAATACCAAGTCCAAGGGGAAAAAAGATGTGGAGTGTTGTCCAGATATCTGAACAATTCAGAGAAAAAGTAAGATGGCATGTCCTCCAACACCCATGCCAAAAGAAGAGGAACTCAAATAACGAAATGAGACTCTGATGGGTCCCCAAAGATTCCGGAGGAGCACAGGGTGGTGGCGAGGAAGCAATGCATGCAGCCTCCAGGGGAACACAGGGAGAGGAGAACGTCTCTTTATATTACATTTCCTTTTTCTTGTCCATATTATTTAGAGGCTGGACTAAGGTAGGCATTAAGGGTCTATTTGAATGGTGTGTTTAGCACGTCTCTTGCCAAACCATCAAGTACCACCTAGAGTAACCCTAGAAAAGTAGGCTGAGCAGATGGCTGAGAGCTCCCTATTGCTTAGGACTGGCCTAATGGGGTGTTTAGGCATCTCCAGATCTATCTATTCTCTAACCCAGTTTAGCAAGGTAAGTGCTTATAGGAACTTGAGACTGATCCTGGGTTAGGAGTAAACTTTTATCTGTACTTAGAGTGGCTGTTTGCATTGTATGCTTCCCTGGTGGCTCAGATGGCAAAGAATCTGCCTGTAATGTGGGAGACCTGGGTTCGATCCCTGGGTTGAGAAGATCCCCTGGAGGAGGGCATGGCAACCCTCTCCAGTATTCCTGCCTGGAGAATTCCATGGACAGAGGAGCCTGGCGGGCTACAGTCCGTGGGGTCACAAAGAGTTGGACACGACTGAGCGACCAAGCACATACAGCGCACCACCCAACTCAAGAGGGCTGAGATATTTGGGGACCTTGGAGCAATGTCGTAATTTTCTCATCTCTTCGTTCTTTCTTAGAGACTTCACTGACAAATAGATATTGACTTTCTATTTCCTTAAACTCTATTTTAACAGTGTTTCTTAGAGCCATAGCAAATACTAGTAGGAGTTTCTTCTTTATTTTTTCTTATCTATTGATATTGTTTACTCATAAAGTATTACATATGAAAAATCAGCAATCATGTTTATGAGGACATTAAAAGTTTCTCAGCACTTGAGCTGCCCCTTTGGAAGACTCTAATTCGTGATTACCAATGAGGTCATTCCCAGGTCAGGTGACGGGTGAAAAAGAGTTGCTTTGCTTTCCAGTTGCAGAACACATTCATTTTTTATTTTACTATAAATAGAACTTAAGTAAACAAAATGATGACTACCTCAGTAAATTTTAACTGTACCACTAAAGCCTGAAGGGCTCTGTAGGGAAGCCTTGCAGGCTGTCTTTGATGGTAAGAGAGAAAAATAGCTAGCAGTCCACTCTGTACTTACCACAACTACACGGCTTCAAACACAGCAGCTCAAATTCTATTTGTTTGATATATTCACATTTTGGACTTTCTCAAAAGATTTTATGAGGAAATGTTTCTGCTAATTACAAACAATTTTAGACAACTATTGCCTTAATAATGAGGGTCCTAAACTCAGACCTTGTCTGTCCACACTGAAAGTCAGATGAACAAGATCACAGTAGGCAGAAATAATAAGACCTTTCATTATTATGAAATTGATATGCTACTACTATTTCTACACAATGCCCAGGAATATCACCTTTTACTTGGACGTATTTACCCTTTTAGAAACACAATTCTAATAAGTTTGTTGTGTGTATTTATGTATGTGTATACATGTTATCCACTTAAAGAAGCAACCTAAAATAACCATTCATAGCAGGCTAGCAATCTCACCCAAGGGGAAAAGAATCCTATAAGCAGGGAAAGAATCAGAATATGTACTAAAAACAGAAAAGAAAAAGTTATAAAATTATGTGACTATTTAGTGTTGTAAGAAAAGTAAGCTATATAAGCAGCTAACACCTGAAAGGCTCATTATTTAATATCCAAGTGTAATAGCTGAGGTCAAATAATACTTATTCATCAGATAATATTTGACTATGAATTAGTTCAATGGAGAAAAAAATTTGAAATTAAAAGACTAACTTTCAAATTCTAAATTGTTTTGAATTTGCACTTTTAAGTCATTTAACCTCTCTGAAACTCATTCTGTTTAAATAATAATTTTAAAATAATCTTTAAAAATGATAATACAACCTAAGGTGTGAACAAGATGATGATTAGGAAGATCCTGAGCTCATCTCTGTCTACAGGTACAGTGAAATTACAACTATTTACAGTGAAACCATCTCTGAATGGCTAGCAGAAAAGATTTTCCACAACTAAAGATATTAAGTGGAGATAAGCAATTTACATTATAAGGAACTCAAGGTAATGATAATGAAGATGGTCAGTGAACTTGGGAGAAGAACGACAAGCTCAATGAACTCAGGAGTGAATCACAGTGAGAAGTTTAATAAAGAGCTGGAAAATATAGTGAAGAATCAAACAGAGCTGAAACTTCTTGAAACAAGGTATATAAATGGTCCATGAGCATCTAAGATACTCAACATTATCAGTCCTTAGGAAAATGTGAATCAAGACCACAGTGAGGTAATATTTCACTCTCACTTGAACAGGTATGACAAAAAAGAGAGACAACAGTATTGGCTAGAAAATGAAGAACTGATACCCTTGTTCATTCCTGGTGGGAATTAATATAATGCAGTTGCTCTGGAAATCAGTTCCTCAGAGTTATACATAGTGTTACCACGTGACTCCACAATTACACATCAAGCTGTTCATTGTTGACCTGAAACAAATGGACTACCAGATATTTCTCAAGCGAAGATGCATTTATTTGGGATCAGAAAGGAACTGCAATTCAGAGTCTGCGACCCTGGTGAGCCACATGCAAGTTACCACACAGCGAGGAAACAACAGTTTTATAGAGAAGAAGAAGAAGTGAGAATGGCTATAGTAAACAAAAGTGTATGGCTTTTCATTGAGTAATTGCCAGGAAAGAAGATGGTCTTTCTTCCTGTTGGGCTCTGCTATTGACCCAGAAGAGGGCCCTCTTCTGGCCCATCAACTCTATTTAAAATATTCAAGTTTTGTTTATTAAATTTGGACAATACCCAAGAAATGAAAACACATGATCACACAAAAACATGTACATAAATGTTCTTAGCATCGTTATTTACAATAGGTTAAAAGTAGAAATAATCCAAATGTCCATCAACTAATAAATAAAGAAAATGTGATCTGTTTACACAATGAAATCTAGTTAGTCATAAAAAAGTATGAACTACAGATACATGTTATAGCATGGATGAACCTAGGAACATTATAGTAACTGAAAGGAGCCAGACACAAAAGATCATATGTTATATGATTCCATTTATATGAAACTTCTAGAATAGGTCAATCTGTAAAAGTAGAAAGTAGGGTAATGGTTGCCAGGGACTAAAGGAAGGGTGGAATGGGGAGTGATTGTGATAGATTTAGAGTTATTTTAGGGGTGATGAAAATGTTCCCGGTGATTACACAAGCTTGTAAATATACTAAAATGCACTGAATGGAATACTGAATAGTATGGTATGTGAACGATAAAAGAAAACTGGTGGCAAGACAAATGGCTATTACTCACCATCACCTTCGGCTTTTGGGGTTACTGGAGACGGTGTTGATAGGTGAGGCATTTGTGTGGCTTCCTTGCTGGAGGTTCCTAATTTGATAAGATAGATAATGTTATTATTAGTTGCAATTTCATCTTGCTGGTCAAGCAGTAAATAAAAGTAAGTCTAATTTGAAAGTGAAAATCTTCCTATAGATACTGGGCAAACTTTTGTATAGTTCTTCTGTGTATTCTTGCCACCTCTTCTTGATATCTGCTACTTCTGTTAGGTCCATGACATTTCTGTCCTTTATTCTGCCCATCTTTGCATGAAATGTTCCCTTGGTATCTCTAATTTTCTGAAGAGATCTCTAGTCTTTCCCATTCTATTGTTTTCCTCTATTTCTTTGCATTGATCACTAAGGAATGCTTTCTTATCTCTCCTTGCTGTTCTTTGGAACTCGGAATTCAAATGGATATATCTTTCCTTTTCTCCTTTGCCTATTGCTTCTCTTGTTTTCACAGCTATTTGTAAGTCCTCCTCAGACAGCCATTTTGCCTTTTTACACTTCTTTTTATTGGGGATGGTCTTGATCCCTGCCTCCTGTACAATGTCACGAACCTCTGTCCATAGTTAATCAGGCACTCTGTCTATCAGATCTAATCCCTTGAATCTATTTCTCACATATACTGTGTAATCATAAGGGATTTGATTTATGTCATACCTGAATGGTCTAGTGGTTTTCCCTACTTTCTTCAGTTTAAGTCTGAATTTGGCAATAAGGAGTTCATGATCTGAGTCATAGTAAGCTCCCTGTCTTGTTTTTGCTGACTGTATAGAACTTCTCCATCTTTGGCTGCAAAGAATATAATCAATCTGATTTCTGTATTGACCATCTGGTGATGTCCATGTGTGGACAAGTCTTCTTGTGTTGAACACAAGTCTTCTCTTGTGTTGTTGGAAGAGGGTGTTTGCTATGACCAGTGCACTCTCTTGGCAAAACTCTATACTCCAAGGCCAAATTTGCCCGTTACTCCAGGTGTTACTTGACTTCCTACTTTTGCATTCCAGTCACCTATAATGAAAGACACCTTTTTGGGTGTTAGTTCTAGAAGTTCTTGTAGGTCTTCATAGAACCATTCAACTTCAGCTTCTTCAACATTACTGGTCGGGGCATAGACTTGGATTACTGTCATATTGAATGGTGTGCCTTGGAAACGAACAGATTATTCTGTCATTTTTGAGATTGCATCCAAGTATTGCATTTCAGACTCTTTTGTTGACTATGAGGGCTACTCCATTTCTTCTAAGGGATTCTAGCCCATAGTAGTAGATAAAATGGTCATCTGAGTTAAATTCACCCATTCCAGTCAATTTTGGTTCACTGATTCCTAAAATGTGTATTTCACTCTTGCCATCTCCTATTCGACCACTTTCAATTTGCCTTGATTCATGGATCTAACATTCCATGTTCCCATGCAATATTGCTCTTTACAGCATTGGACTTTGCTTCCATAACCAGTCACATCCACAAATGTGTGTTGTTTTTGCTTTGGTTCCATCTCTTCATGCTTTCTGGAGTTATTTTTCCATCAATCTTCAGTAGCATATTGGGCACCTACCAACCTGGGGAGTTCATCATTCAGTATTCTATCTTTTTGCCTTTTCTTACTGTTCATGGGGTTCTCAAGGCAAGTATCTGTGCTGAGAATTTTTATTTCTGCACAATGATTCAGTTTATATATCTGACTATAAAATGTTTTTAAAATGTTGAATAATAGTAACATTTTAATAATGAAATTGCAGGTTTATTTTTAAAAGTTCCTTTTATAATGATGACATTCATTGTTGACCAAATGTTGATTTTAACTCTGGACAATTGGCCTTTGAACAAAAAGGGCAGAGCATGTGATACACATCTAGAGATAGATCAAATCCCATCTCTCTAATTGAGTAAACTTCTGAAAACAAGCCTGTTCTGGGCAAAGTTCTACCAGCACCTGTGCCACCGTGACTACGGCACTGCAAGGATTCCCATCTTGGCTGCACATTTACCATTTTTCTGATGATAGAATTTCTGCCATTGTCAGAAGGAGAAAAATGTACATATTTTAGATAAACATGAACGCTTAAATCAACTATCTTTTGATCTTTAAGAAGAAAATCTGACTGGGACAACTTAAAATGAAAATAAAAATATTTCTCCATGTTGTATTTTTTGGTAAATCCTTTATGTCTAAAATGACCTTGGTGGCCATGAGGAATGGGGAATAAAAATGATTTCACTATAGATATATTTTTATGGTATTATTATATAATTTAAAAGTGGTTACTTTGAAGAATGAGACAACACAACATATAAAATTCCTCACAAACCTGAAAAGAGAAAGCCATATATCCTGATACACTGGTTAGAGTATGAGAATTTGAGGCAAATTTTTCATGGTGTTCTTTGTTGTTTATTCACTAAGTTTTGTCCCACTCTTTGAGACTGCATGGACAGTAGTACACCAGGCTTCTCTGCCCTTCCCTAGTTACCAAAGTTTGCTCAAATTCATGTCCACTGGGTCACGGATGCTATCTAACCATCTCATCCTCAGTTGCCCCCTGCTCCTTTTGCCTTCAATCTTTTCCAGCATGTCTTTTCCAATGAGTCGGCTCTTCACATCAGGTGGCCAAAGTATTGGAGCTTCAGCTTCAGCATCAGTCCTTCTGATGTATATTCCTCATCTGTGTATTAAATATATTGTTTTTAGGAACACAGGCAATATCCATATATTAAGTCCAACTAACTTATGCCTTTAATATATAAGTGGTGATCAAGTAAATCAGATAAGGAGTTCCTTTCTCTTCTCCACTGTTTCTCCCTCATTTTCCTTCAAGTGCAATGGACCCCCGACTGCCTGATGTCTTCACCCATCTCTTCCACCATGCCAGACTCTCTGTTTCTCATCCTGGATCCAGGGGGTTTGTGGACATCAGAAGCTGTCTTTCCTTTTTCATCTCTTCTCCACCATCATTCTTCATCATTCTTCTCCATGATCATTCATTCATCATGACCCCAGAATGTGCTCATTTCCTTCTTTCTCCCACTGTTCTATTTATGGTTACTAGATTTTAACCCTTAAAGCCCTGTGAAATGGATTTTAAATGATACTAATTTATTGTTATTAATTTGGAAAATTTGATAATGTAATAAATTATTTATTATTTGTAATAAATTATTGTTATTTTTTGTGATGCACTCTTAGTGTGCAGAAGTAAAATGGCATAAAGTCTGATGGCAAAACCACTACAATATTGTAAAGTAATTAGCTGCCAATTAAAATAAACAAATTTATATTAAAAAAAAATCCAAAAGTAAAACACAGAGAGAGAGAATAAAGGAAGAAAATAAGCAGGAAGGAAGGAAAAGAGGAAGGTACAAAGCAGGAAAGAGGGAAAGAAGGGACGGAGGGAGGATGGAAAGAAGGAGAAAGAAAAAGAAAAATGAAGCAAATGGGGTAAAAGCTTGATGATTATTGATTCTGAGATGAATTACAGTATTCTTTATTTGTGGGTACATATGGACATCTTTATAATGAAAATTTAAAAAAAGAAAAACTATTCTGGTCTATTACCATTTTAATAATTGGATGTGAATAATTTAGAACTTACTTAGACGACTTTTGAAAAACAGAGACAGATTAGTTTAGTTTTTTTACATAGGTAATATAAAACAGTAAAAATGTCCCTCGAAAGGAATTAGGAGAAATGTGTGTGTGTGTGTGTACACATGATTTCAACTGTTCTATCAAGTGTCCCTCGACAGGAGCCACCAAAGGTAAAGCTGATGTAAAGGTCTTCCCCATTATGTTTCACAAGAGTAGGTACAGTTTCTCTTTCAAGTGAAAAAGGGAAGATGAATTCTTGGTATCACAAATTACAATTCCGGATTTTTTCAGTGAAACCTCCACCTCCACCCTTTCATGATCATTTACCATAGTGGTCAGGACTTGTGTTATTATTTAGACAGTGTTATTCATCATAGACCATTGTAGGCAGGGTAGGGATCTTCCCACTTAGAAAGCATATGTTCCAAGTAGTTAACAAAAACTGTGGAACTTTAACTCTTTGGGGCTTCATGCAACATCCACACTTGTATTCTCTGTTTTCTGGTTCTTTTGGGGGGATATGATTGATTACAAGGGCTTTCCTGGTGACTCAGATGGGAAAGAATCTGTCTGCAATGTGGGAGGTGCAGGTTTGATCCCTGGGTCAGGAAGATTCCTGGAGAAGGGAATGGCTACCCACTCCAGTATCCTAGCCTGGGCAGAGGAGCCTGGTGGGGTATAGTCCATGGCACTGCAAAGAGTTGGATATGACTGAGTGACTAGCATTTTCACACTATTGCTTGCAAAAGTAATATGTTTTATTAAAATCAAATAATTTTATGCTAAGGACTCGTTTGGCAACTCACAGAGATTGAAGGGAGATAGTGATAGTATATTATATACTTTTATATAAAAATATACACATTTATATATATATAGAGAGAGAGAGAGAGAAAGAGAAAGAGATGTGCTTTGTAAAAATTAAAATAGGCAATGAAATAATTCAACCTGTGGAGTGTTGGTTGAAGGTCTCATGGTCCCTGGCTCCCTGACGGTCATTTGGAGTTTCCCCTAGTTGGTAATGCAGATTGTACCACATTTTGAGAATAAATCCCCTGTGCTGCTCTCAAGGTGCAATGTAATGCTCTCTCTTAGTTTGGTAAAGAAGTTCTAAGGGTTGGTTTGGTTTCACATTAGAATTAGACAGTTTGGAAACAATGAACTATATTCACAATACTCCTTTTCTCTTGAGTATCAACATCACATTCAAGTCCAGTGAACTAGCCCTTATCAATCTTCTGTATGTCTTCGAATGGAAGTTAAATGAGGAATAGGAGGGCAAGAAAGACAGTAGTGGAGATTTCAGTTCATTAGGGTACATGATTTTTAGGTCTTTCTGTGACCTAGCATGCTAATCATATTTCTGCCCATAGGTAATCAACAAACACTTATATTTCCCCTGCTCCACTGATTACTGGACCTGAATGATATGCCTCATTTTATGTTTTTTTCAGGATGGGAAATGCATTATGTGCTGGGTTAATAATCTCTTGAGTTTTTAGCTGAATGATACTAATGGCTCATTTTATTTTTCATAGATGATAAGGTGATTCTCTTTAATACCAAGAGCCATAAAACATGATACAGGTGTCACTCAGTCCAGTAACCATAATGATGACACTGCTACTGAAATTTACTGATTAAATCTACTATCAGCCCAATGTAACTAATAAAATCAGTCTATTATTAATACAGTTCCACCATGTAAGCTGTGCTGCTTAAGTGGGGGAACTGGAATAGTTAGAAAGATATTTTTGTGACTGAGAAATGATAATTCTTTATTCTCTAAAAATAAACTTTGTATGCATAACCCTTACAATAAGATCATTCTCAAACAAAAAGTGATCCAAAAAAAGAAGTCCACTATGATCTCAGAGTTCTGTATTCAACCCAAAATAACACATACATTTCAAAATAGGGATATAACCCAGACTTTCATACCATAGATACAAGATTCCCAAATTATTTTCCTATGATTAAATTATATGGGTGATAATTTTATTGTTTAAGTTAGAATAAATTCCATGAAAAATTAATCCTACCTTTAGTAGATGTTTCAACTGCTGATTTCTCAACATTTGGTGATGTTGCTGAGTTTATTGCTGGCAACGTTGTGATTCTTTCAGAAGTTGTTGATAGTGAAACGGATGTAGTTGGTTCTTCAGAAAAAAATAAATTGTGTTAAAGTAGTTTCATTAAAATTTACATTTATTTTGCCAATCAACATTATAATATATTTAAACAAAATAAACTGTATGTATGGTTTTGGAATTAATTTTCTAATTGTAAAAGAACTCAACCTTGAGTTCAGTATTCATTCATTAACTCCATCAGCTTCTCACTGATGGCATGAATTTTTAAGATGGTTGCAGGAGCAGTCTGTGGTTCTGAAAGAAAATAATATCTTACAAAACTAGTGAGGAATACATGTGTAAGTTTGACACTTAATTAAGGCAACTAAAGTAACATTGTCAGGTGAAATAATTAAACAAATACTCTCTGGACAGTGAATATTTTACCAAGTGTTTTTACAGCAAGTTATTGTTACTAAATACTAAAATCTCAGTATTAATTCATTTCTACCTGGGACATACATTCTCTTTTCTTTCTCTCCTCCCCTTTTCTCTCTCTCTATATATAGATATAGATATATGTGTGTGTGTCTAACTATATATGTAAATTTATTGTCTCTTGGGAATATATTAGTAGACAATAGATTAAAAAATTCAATAATTGTTACAAGCCTAAATTCTTGGCGATAGAGCCCCATAAATCTGCCTTTTAAAATGATTTATTTTTCTCAGCTGTAATAATCAAAAGCACAGAAGTGAAGACTATACCATGTTATATATATTATATATTTATTTTTAATAATTATTTTTTGGCAATAGAAAGTCACTGTCTTACAATAACTCTTAAAACTTCCATTGCAATATTATTTTTTAAAGGGAAGCATGTAGGACTTCTCAGTGATCTATGGAAAGATTTACTTCACATAATATTATTGTAATTTTTTAACATTTATACAAGCATATGGGGTTTCCCAGGTGGCACAGTGGTAAATAATCTGCCTGCCAGTGAAGAAGACACAAGAGATATGAGTTTGATCCCTTGGTCGGGAAGATCCCCTGGAGAGGGAAATGGCAACCCACTCCGGTATGCTTGCCTGGAAAATCCCATGGACAGAGGAGCCTGGTGGAGCTACAGTTCATGGAGTCACAAAGAGTGGGACATGAGTGAGTACATATACACACAAACATACAATCATATAAGTGGATCCAAGTAGTTCAAACACATTTTGTTCAAAGGTTAGTTGTATATAGACTCAGAGAAACACATGTTGATAAGAGGGTGCACTCTGAATAACAAAAATTTATGTTCAAACTCCAGTCAAATTGGGTATGCATGTCATTTGGATAACTTGTCAAATTTAAATTTCGTCCAAAATTTTCCTCTTTGAATTTGAGGAAAAAACACTAATCTTGAAAGTCAGTGAAAAGCAATATTTGAGATGTCATGAGATAAGAGTGTTCTTCACGCTTCATTTTGTAGATTTGAGGGGCTTGAGAGAGTCAGTGCTTAGCTCTGTCTTTGTTTACAAAGAGCTCACAGAAATTGCTTGACGTGTTCAGCATATACTGACGTGTTCTGCGCACACAGGAACAGCAACATTGCCTTTTCACAGGCTTTACCTAAACCAAATCAAAGGTTTTTTCACCTGTGGAGATACATTCACACCCTTGGTCTTACTTCCCTCCCCTCCTGCCTTGCAATATCTAGCAGATGAAAGGAACACAGCACATATGAAGTTACCTTCGCTCTATTAATTAGTCATTGTTTTTGCTATCTTTCTTTTTGTTCTAGAGTCCATGATATAATACTAACTTCTAAGTTTAAATTGAGATTGAAGAAGAAGTTATTCAAAGAAGCATATGCTACTTGGATGGGAACTTTATCTGTAAATAGCTTGAATGATTTCTATCTTTGACTTACTAAATAGAAAACAGCCTTAATTTCTGAGTATAATCCACAACTCCAGAGATATTTTTCATATTTCTTTTCTCCCTTCCTTACTTCATTCTTTCCTTCCTTCTTTCCTTTTTGCTTCCGCACACTTACTGGTAGCTAATATGAAAAGCACAGTTAAATACAGTGGAAGACTTTATGTGTACCAAACAGTATCACACTTAAGGAGCTTTTAATATGGTAGGGAATATGTCTGTACCCAATAAATAACAAAGAATACTCTGAGATGTGTATAACAGTGTTTCTCAAACTTTGGGTTATTAACAATTAAAGAGAAATTTAAATCTATTTAATGCATTCCAGTCAAAGCTTTTTCCCCAAATGAAAGAGAAAACAGACAACATTAGAGTAGGTTTTTTTTTTTTTGAAGTTTGAAAAATTCTTTTTTTTTCTCATTTATTTTTATTAGTTGGAGGCTGATTACTTTACAATATTGTAGTGTAATTTTGTAAATAATGAGAGTAGGTATTGTTTCATGAAGCTTTTGCTTAGGAGTGTGTGTGTGTGTGTGTGTGTGTATGTGGTGTGTATGTCTGAATGAAATGTGTGTCAATGCAAAATGTATTTCTTAACAGTGTTTCCAGCTAAAAATTTGAAAACTGTGGGGCAAGAAAAAGTTAAGGCAAGAATTTATCAAAGATGACCGCTCTTCTGGCATGAGTAAGGAATACTTCATGAGAGAGTTGACAGGGGCTGGAGCTTGAAGAGTGAGTAACATGTTCACGCTGAAAGAAGAAAGAACATGAGTGAAGGTGTGAAATGGGGGAATGAGAGGGATTTGAGGGCATGGCAAAGAGTTCTGTTTGGCTGAACTGCTATTGCTATGACAAGACATGGTGGATGTATCTCGTAAAATTCTGGAGACCAGATTATAAAAAACTTTGAATACCAACCCAGAGACATGGGACTTTACCTATAAGTCTGTTTGCAGCAATGGGAAGAGACCAAAAGGAAATTCAACTGTAGAAAGCATGATTGGGGAATGAGGAGGGCAGAGAATGAGAAGACACTAGTTGAGCTTGAACTAAAAGCTCCCATTTTTATGTTTACCAATGTCGTTGGCCCTCTTGAAGTTGTCATGTGAAATCAGTAAGTTCACATGTATAGTTTGAGGCAAACTAGTAGGCAAATTTCTAGCCACAAATTTCTACCACATAATTAACATAGTAAGATTGAGATATTTGAGCTGTTAAGTCATTAAGTCACTAAGTGACTCTTTGTGAACCCATGGACTGCTGCATGTTAGGGTCCTCTGTCCTCCACTATCCCCTGAAATTTGCTCAAATTCATGTCCATTGAGCCGGTGATGCTATCTAACCATCTCATCATCTGCTTCCCCCTTCTCTTCCTGTTCTCAGTCTTTCCCAGAATCAGGGTGTTTTCCAATGAGTCAGCTCTTCACATCAGGTAGCCAATGTACTAGAGCTTCATCATCAGTTCTTCCAATGAATATTCAGGGTTGATTTCCTTTAAGATTGACTGACTACAAGGACTTCAATCTATTTGCCATGAAGTGATGGGACTGGATGCCATGATCTTAGCATTTGAATGTTGAGTTTCAAGCCAGCTTTTTCACTCTCCTCTTTCCTCTTTATCAAGAGACTCTTTAGTTCCTATAACATTATGCTTACGCTGAGAGAGCAGAAGGGATGCAAAGCACCAGCTTTCTACATTATGAAAGAATGAAGCATTATTGGGATTTTAATGACAATCACTGTTTTAATTATGAAATAAGAACTTTGAGAATTCAGTTTATGGCTAGAAACCAGGTATCATATTTTCTCCTGTTTTCAAATGATCAAGTCATTGACTCCAATCTTCTTAACATGTTTTGTAATTACATTTATAGGTAACTCGCAAATCATCTCTGAGAGTTAGAATTTCATCCATCCTCATAATGAGCAACTGTAACCAGAAGTAAGGGGGTCCAGTGGCTTGCCGCTCAAAAGCCAATAAAGACGCAAGGTTGGTGGAAAGTTTGCTTTATCTCAGATGCTGGCAACCCACAGTGAGGGGAAGGTGGACTCCTATCCAAAGGTCGACTCTGACAATCAATGGGGAAGTGCTTTTATAGATGGAAGAAATGTGCTATACGCAGAAACAGCACGGCTGACTCTTACAGTCATCTTGAAATTGGTCATTGGTGGTCTGAGCAGTGTCATCTTGACTGTTTTAAGTACAGGTAATCTTCAGTTCCAGGCTCAGTTTGTTCTGATTTCTTTGAGGCCAGTTCTCAAGAGTGTGGCACCTCACATCATGGCTACAATCTGGTCATAATGCAATTAACTTCTCCTACCTGGTGGGGGTTTCAGTATCTATAAGACAGCTCACAGGATATGGCTCAGAATATTATCTATGGCCCTTGAGGAGGAACTAGAGGTCCTTAACTATGCTTAATGACTGGACTGTTATTATTTAGTTTTATTGGACTGCTTTTCTTTGTGTCTTCATGTTCTCACTTCTCTGATTGAACTTATTGTTTGGTTAAAGTTTATCCACAGACAAAAGGCAGGCCAGGGGGTAGGGGTGGGGGAGTAAGGACCATAGCGTTCTGCTCTGTTTCAAAACTACTTCCCCATCTACCTTCTCCCCTACCAAGTTTGTGTCTAAAGTCCACTGAAAATCCACTACTAAAGATGATTGATCTTGCTTCTTCTAAATTAGCACAAACACTGAATGATGATAACTTAAAATTCTAGAACTTGAAACCTGGAAAGAACTTTTCAAAAATACCCTAATGTAATAGAATCCATACATTTTACAGCTTAGAAAATGTATGAGTTTGAGGGAGTTTCAAAGATCACGGCACCAGTTAGTTAAATTCCTTCTCTAATTCTACTATTTGTGTATGTGGAATGCACTTGTGGCAGAGACACTGCTGAAGTTTTCCTTTGAACTATCTGAGAAAACATATTTTTTAGCCAGTTTTAACCATAAAGACAACTTCAGAAGGTTTTAAGTTCTTTAAGGAAACAGAATGGTTTCTTTATAAACCTTCAAAGTACCATTATTAGACAATAACTTCATAAACTAGATTAACTGCTTTATGGGACTGAAGGTAAAATAGATAATTTTATATTTCAAAAACTTAGAATGTATTGCTTCTACTATTTTATATTGTCTTCATGCAATGCCACTTCCTATAAAGACCATTCCTTAGACTTTTAGAAACTTTTACAGATTATACATTGAAATAAAGTGGTTGTCAATTTTCATTTATGACTTGTAACTGCTTCTCCACTTTGTATTACAGCTTATAATGAATACAGATCCACTTCTTATATTTATATGTGATGGAAGTGCATAAACCTGGATGTTATAAATAGTGAGAAGGTCCTTTTTTGTAGTACTTTGTCAGTAATGGCTAGAATAACTTTTGCTCAATATTGTACCCTATATCTTCTTTGTCTGAAAAGAAGTAACAAAGAATTAATAAAGTTTAAGTGGAAAATTTCAATTTTCCCTCACACATGAATATATGTTAAAATATTATATAATATAGTATACTATAAATTTATACAAGGATAAATAAAATATATTTGTATATTAATATAACAACAACAAATAGTGAAATATGATACCACTTTCTATATTCCCATCAAAACAGAACTTTCATGAAAGATAAGGGATTGATTCCTTTTAATTATCAGTGTCATAACAACACATTGCCCTTTGACCCAGCAAAGGTCACTTTGGCTTACTTACAACCAAATGAAATACAGTTAATTTTTTTTCCTCAATTCAAAGAAAACAATTATTACGTGATGATGTATTCATGATGATTTCTTCTATCTGCGTTGGTCTGATAATTTCAAGATTTTTCTATATGAAGTGCATAAGTAAGCTACTAGCCAATGAGACTTTCACCTCAACAAACATTTGTCTATTTTAATAGAAGCTAAGAAAAATTTAAAATATGTTTTACCTAGAAGAATTTAGACTTTATTTTGATACCCAAGCTACACATATATGAAACAACTGTAAGGTTATGTCAAGGTGCTGTATACAAATGT
This sequence comes from Muntiacus reevesi, assembly GCF_963930625.1. Classification (NCBI taxonomy): domain Eukaryota; kingdom Metazoa; phylum Chordata; class Mammalia; order Artiodactyla; family Cervidae; genus Muntiacus; species Muntiacus reevesi. The sequence continues at coordinate 23,400,185 of NC_089264.1, read as the reverse complement.
TGCTGGAGCTTCCCAGGTGGTTCAGTGGTAAAGAATCCACCTGCCAGTGCAGGGGACACAGGTTCAATCCCTGGCCCAGGAAGATCCCACATGCCATAGAGTGGCTAAGCCCATGCGCCACAACTACCGAGCCTGCGCTCTAGAGCCTGGGGGGGGGCGGGGTGCGGGTCACGACTACGGAAGCCTGTGTGCCCTAGTTCCGGTGTTCTGCAACAAAAGAGTAGCCCCTGCTCTCCACAGCTAGAGAAAAGTCCACACGGCAATGAAGGCCCAGCACAGCCAAAAATAAATCAATAAACTTGTTTCTTAGTGGTGCTATAATTAATACTGTGTTTAGTTGGCTGTATGCCAGTTCAGTGAAATCAAAATAAGGTTATGTCTCTATGTGTCTGGGGTAAACGGAATCCTTCCCCTGGTGGAACAGATTTCAAGAGGAATCAGATAATTTTGCACGAGAAGGAAAGAAAAAAAATTGTTTCACGTCAGAAAAAGCAGTTAGGATATTCAAAAAGAAGGGGAACGGTCAATAGTGCCAAGTAATAAAGAGACTATACAATATAAGGCCTGAAATGGGGCGTTGAGGATATTATACACTTAAAAGTAGAATCTTTTGGGAGAGGAAAACAGGGAAATTTCATTTTAAGTGAACGCATTAGAACTAGTGGGAACTCTTAAAAAAGGGATTTGAAGTTTAAAGTATTTTTTCAATTAAGGCTAACAAAATATTATAGCAAACTCAAAGGGTTTGAGAATGCTTCTCTTTCGTAGGTGGAATGAATTTGGGGAATGAGAGGAGAATCTCATCTCTGACAGGAAGAAAACATGCGGATAAGCGGGCGAGCGCTCTGCGCCGCAGGGGACTCTCCTCAGGCGCCGGCCATCTGTGAGGCAGGGCGGGGGCGCCAGGCCCGGCAGGCCCCGGCGTGGACAGGTGTCGCAGCCACCTGGCCCCGTGGGGAGGACGGGAAGGCAGCACCGCGCTGGGGAGGCTCTTAAACAGAAGGCAATAATATCTGCAAAACGGACCCGCGGACCCAAGGTGCTCTGGCTGACAGATGGACGGAGGCTCCCAAGGCAAATTTTCTCCATTCATCCGGGTGTCAGGTTTGAAATTATGGGAGTTTGCAGGTATTTTTCCTTCACAAGACCCATAATTGTGGGCTCTATTATAAGGGGACTTTTTATATACTGTACCAGGTTTGTGTCAGCTCTTTGAGGTATAAAAAGACAAAGGTTGGATTTTAACATTTGTAAGAACGGGAATATTCAGGGACAGGAGTGACCTGGCCGTCCTCCGGGGCTCTAAGACAACCATCCCGAGACCCCTCCAGCTCTGCTCTGCTCGGATCCCAGAGAAGACATGTGATTCTGTGATCCTGAAATCTCCCAGGGAAACCCGATGCTTAGGCTTCACACGCAGGCCCTGGTCACCTCCAGCAAACTTTACAAGCAAGTCTCTTGGGTTTGTCTAGGGGAGGGGACAAACCACAGACACCCTCAGTCCTGGGAGGAGCAGCGCTGGGCTCCACTCAGGGGCAGCAATCACCGCGGAGAGCACCTTCGCTCTCTCCATTGGCACCCCCAGCTTTCCTCTGAGCTCAGACTGTCACCACTTGAAATCCTGGCTCTCCTGGCATTTCCTTGGGAACAGGGAAGGTCTCCCTAGACACTCTCCTCCAGCAGGTGACATTAGTTTAGAAGAGTGACTTACAAGAAACGACACCATGGAAAGTAGAAGGATACAGAGATTCTGCAGTTGTGACAGCTAACGATGTAACTGCGTGAGCCACTTCACTGCTTTGGGCCTTGGTTTCCTGTCTATGAAAAGTGTCTATTGAATAGAGTTACTTCAGCTACAAAATTATAATACTTCTAAGATTAAATTACAATGCAAATATCCGTTACTGCAAATAACAAAATATAAGTTGCATTTCTACATACCAAGAAGGAGGTTTGTACTTCAGCAGTTATATACATAGGCTTCATGGAGTTATAAACTCATCACCTGGGAGAAATCTAAGTCCCCAAAGGAATTCTATATTACAAGGGACAAAATGACTACCTCTATATGCAATCTGAAAATGTTATCTGGTCAAAACATATTTCCCTTTAGGTGTTAGTCTACCTGGAAATAGAGAAGATGTGAAAGACAAAATTTGAAATAGATATTTAGATTACTTTGCTTTGGAATGTTCTTTTTTTTTAACATAGAAGAGCAAATGATGGAATATTTTACATAGCTAAAACTAATACCAACATGAATGAATAGAGCTCATATACAGTAAGCTACACAACTCCTCAACAATGTGTATGTGTAGGTCTGTGTATGTGTGTTCATGTCTAATTTTGATTAGTGACAGCTGAGTTTGTAAAAAGTCTACAGTATTGCATTTGAAGCTAGAAAATGATATTTGCTTGAATTTGAGATGTCATATTTATTATTTCATTAACTCTTACCTTTGTCTTCTCTAAATGTAAAGAAAAACTCTCTAGCTGATTTTAAATGCTTTTTAATTTGTATCTGTTGAGAGATGGTAATTTCAGTTATTAAGGGTAAAATAAGAGGACAAAAGTTATTTCTATCTTCTGAAAAATCAAAGACAACCTTTTCTTACCCTAAAAAGAATGATTTGAATAGACAAATAACTTTAAATAATAGACATTTCAAGAATTAAACATGTGTAATGATAATCGCTTTCTTATCACTTGATTTTAACAATTTCATAGAACAGTAAAACAGACACTACTATTATCTCCATTTTATAGATGAAGAAATAGAGGTCTGATTGTGACTTGTCAAGACTCAGAGTAGAAGGTGTGAGAGTCTCGCTTATATTCAGATGTTCTAATCCCATCTTTGCTGTTCTGTTCCTCTACATTGGCTAGTCTTAGAACTGCAATGTCGTGTCTGTGGTTGCACGCTTAGCACACACACATGGGGTTGCAAAGAGTCAGACACATGCCTGCTGATATTTAGCAGCATTCTGTTTTCTCAACTAGTGGGTGCCATTTATTATCTTATTGGGAAGGTAGTTCACAATTTTCATGTAAATGAAGGATTTATTTTCAAAACATTGGAGGACCACTACTTTGTGGATCATGGTGTATCAATAACAGTATACTCTTGTTCATTTGACTAATGGCTTTGTATAGCATTACAAGCTGAGCCAGAATTTGATACTTTGCCTTTTCATTCCCTGCAAATAGTGAAGGACAGTCTTTAAACACTCATGACATACTTTTAATCAGAAACAAATAAGCAAAGACTTAACAGAGCAGGGGATTTACAGCCCTTTGTTTCCAATACATACCAGTTCCAAGTGCTAGAATAAAAGCCTATCTTTCCTTCTGTGAATCTGTTTCTCCAGTTTTCCACACTGGAGATGGAAAAATTGCTCAGTTTTGCTCATATGGAACCACATACCCAGTAGATGCCCATCATGTATTTATATAAGAACAGAAAAGAAGTCATGGTGTCTACTTTCTTGTTTTGGAGACTAGCTTTCTAGCTTTTATATGGTTTATTTTCCAAATTAAAAATATTTTGAACACTCCTTCAGGATGCCATCAAAGGAGTCCCTTGTGGTGGGTTAATTAAATCTAACACATTTAAAAATAACTCTGCATGTTGTGGGACAGATGCAGCCTTTGGAAAAAGAGAGAGCTTACACTGAACACTGCAACAGATTTTTGTTATTTAATAGTGTGCAACAGACACGTTTACAGAATATGTTTTCAAAGCTTGGTTGGGAAGTATCTGCTTTGCTGACAGTGGAAGAAATCAGGACATCCATATTTAAAGAGAAGGAAAGCAAGATGTAAAGTATATATTTTTATTTCTCAATCAACTCACATTCACCTTATTATTTAAAATAGTACCCTTTTGTATAATATCATTAAAATTTAGCAAGAAGAATGAACCTCTCCAAATTCCTTTCCCAAGTGCCAAGATGAAGACTGGGATCGAAAAGTTTTTCTTATCTTATTTAGGCTTGCCAGGTGGCACTAGTAGTAAGGAACCCACCTGCCATTGCAAGAAACATAAGAGAGGTGGGTTCGATCCCTGGGTTGAGAAGGAGGAAATGGCAACCCACTCCAGTATTCTTGCCTGGAGAATGCCTTGGACAGAGAAGCCTGGCAGGCTGCGGGTCCATAGGGTCGCAAAGAGTCAGACACGACTGAAGCGACTTAGCACTAGCACAGGAACAAATATTCATGGGTACACTTGCAAGAAGTGATTTTGGAAATTCAGAAGGATGCCCAAAACTGAAAGAGATGTAAGCAAGAACTTAATTGCTCTTCCCAAGAAAGCAAATATGATTTGTTATTTTTAATCCTCAAGGGTGAGAGAGCAGAACATGTAAAGGAAGAGAAGAGAGAATAGGCCAAGAAAGAAGGTGAAACATCTAAAACCTTTTAAGAATGATGGTATCTAAAACTCATCCTTCACTTTGCACCTCTCTGTTGTAAAGCCCCCCTCCCTATGCATAATGTCACCTACGCATGCAGCTCGCAGGAATGTACTCCACATGAAGTCTGCAAATATCCAGCGAGACTCTAGTTAAGTGGATCTTTCTGGGCATGCAGGAAAGCATGGGGAATTACATTTTGGTTGCTGCCAGTGCGAAGATGAAGAAAATGTCACAAGGAACCAAACAGAGTACAAGATTCAAAGGATGCAGGAAGGTGGAAATAAAGATGAACATGAAAACTTAATTCTTTCTCCAACAAGAAGTATTTGAGGAAATGTGGGGCAATGGACTTTTTCCCAGAGCAACAAGTAAGTCTGTAGTCTGAGCATGTTTTTATATTAAAGGTTGATATATCCAGGAGCCATTCTTCTTATAAAAAATTATTCTTATTTTATTAAATGCTGTTTACTAGACTCAGAATCAAATTTGCTGAGTCACAATTATGTGTTTATGGCAGAAAATAATTGTAAATTTATTCTATAGCAAATCAATCCAAGGTTGGCTATAAATCATTTGCTTCCCAAATATGGCAGGATGGATAATCAAAATGAATAGACTTTGGAGCTATAGAGCAAGCACTTCAGTGCAGCAGTGATTATCTCATTATCTAGATCTAAGATAATCTAGATTTAGATCTGACATACCACCAGTATTTAAGATACCACCAGTATTTAAGGTACCACCAGTATTAAGTATAAAGTGTTTTCTAAGCATGAAAGTTACCATTATATTACAGTTGAATTAATTGTAAACTGATTTTTTTCATTTTTAAAGATGACTTCATGCCAGAACAATTGAATTTTACTTTCCTAACAGAAATATTAATAAAAGAAAACCAATAGATGTAATGTTGCATTATTATAAATATATAATTAGCTTAGTTTATCCAACATGCTTAAGAAATATGGTGCTTGGTATAACTAAACATTTTTATTAGTTTAGAATCATTATGTAAAATATACCAGAAAAATCAATTTTCAAGCAATTCTAATAGATAACATTAACATTTATCTGTGTATCTCCTGCTACTCGTACTTGACAGTAGGTGCTTATTAGCTGTTTTTTATATGCTAAATTTAAGTTTTACCTGAATAGCCAGAATCTTCAGAATTTTATAAATAATCTATCACTTTAAATAGATTACCATTAACTAAAAAAGGAAGTAAAACTTGGGTTGTATTTATATTGAACATACGATCTACTATTGAAACTTCATATTGAAATAAAATTTCTGAGTTTTAATTTATTGGGAAATCATTATTCCTTTTTGCTTTATTACTATTTGTAAACATGTCTCTGCTTTTTGTGTGAATTCAACAGTGTTGAATTTATGGTTCATAAACTGGGATTTATGAGCTTTTTTTTCTGATATAGGGTCACTTCAAAATCTGGGAAGAATTTGTGGGGCATTTTCTATGTTCTTGGCATTATTATTATTTGCAGTGAGACTTCTGTAACATTTGAAAGTATTACACTTCCTATTCTCATGGGTGATAAAGGTTGAAGGGAAATGTGTTTGCTAAATTCAAAAGAGTCACTTACCAACTTTCAAAGTGTCTTCAAAACTCTTGTCCATTTTAGCAGGTTTCTAGTGAGAAAAAGAAACTGGCAAAAGGAAATGGCTGTCGCAGTCTCCTAAGTTTTAATCTTTTGGAAACTGTGTCCAAAATTTCACTCACTCCTCTACCACCTTTATGAGCTTATTCATACTCTTTATCTACTATTACTTCTTTATTCTTTTTCCTTAAAATCAAATCATTTAAAACTTAACTATAAAAATAAGTAGCATGACAAAATTCATATTCGATAAAGATGTCATTGATTATGATGTTTCTATGCTTGAGTCCTGCTCTCCTTATATTGAAAAGTGAAATTTGTGAGTGTTACTAGCAGTAAAGACATAACACCAAACATACACCTAGATAACTATAAGTATCATAGAGACTTGAGTTAATGTTGTTTAATTCCAATGATGCCTAAAATTATCTCAAGTACCTGGAAATACTGCTCTAGGTGAAAGTTTTTTAAGACCACTAAATAAGTCTTAAATTATTTTGAATGTACAAAATTTTAGCTTTTCCATATGACAGAAAGTCAGCCTTGACTCCATTTTTATCCTTCCTTTTTTAACCTCATGCCACCATATATTATTCCCATCTTTGTTTAAGAATCAAGGTCAAAAGAGCCCAAAGCTCATTACTGATAATATAGGTATAAAGGAAGGACTGAATAGGTGATCAACAATTCGTTAATGTCCTCAAAGCCTACGTGGAAAAAATGCCGTACAGCTGATCCTTAAACCATTAGGGGGTGAGGGGTCCTGATCCCTTGTACTGTCTGCACATAACTTATAGCCTTCCCTCCTGATCTGCAGTTCCTCCTTCACCTCTGTATTTGAGGTTTTGCATCAGCCAATTCAACTGACCTCCAATTGTGTAGGACTATGCAAGCGTTCCTGCTAAATTGCTTCATTTGTATCTAACTCTTTGTGAGACTATAACGCACCAGGCTCCATGGGATTCTGCAGGCAAGAATACTGGAGTGGGTTGCCATGCCCTCCTCCAAGTAAACTTGCCAACCCAGGGATCAAACCCACATCTCTTAAGTCTCCTGCATTGGCAGGCAGGTTCTTTACAACTAGGGCCACATGGGAAGCCTTGTAGGACTATAGTATTTACTATTTAAAAAAATCCACATATAAGTGAATCTGCATAATTCAAACCTTTGTTGTTTAAGGATCAACTGTTTATAAAAAAGGAGCCATATAGCCTATCACAATCCAGTTAGAATCAAAATCAGGTTTTTAAAGGACAGTGTGTTGAGCTACATTTTTAATATCTTGGATAATAGTAAGGAAATTTACAGTGAAAAATAACTAGGTAAATTATTATTCATTTATAGGACAAAGTTTAGTAGGGATAAATATAAAGTGAACAACAAAACAACAAAAGCAAAAAATGTATAAATTTAGTAAAACAGTACAGAATAAATACATCAAGAAAAGGTGTAAAGGCAAAGGAAATCCCAAGCAAGAAGTGAATAATTAGTATGACATTTTATCTTAAAATTATACTTACAAATAAAACTGTGTGGTGAGATCATTATATACAACTAAGTAGTAACTATCGTTATTTTGCTTAAGAGTGGTTAGATTCTTATTACAACATGGATTTAATTTCCATCCCTGCAGTCTAAACAAGTAGGAGCAAAATTGTCAAAGAACAGAAACTAATGTGAGTAGAGAAGTAAACTGAATTCTGGGAGGAGAAGAAAAAGGAGTTGGAATGATACACTGTTTAATCTGAGGAAATAATATCTGAAACTAACTTAATCTTTTTCAAATTTATTTCTTTAATATTGTTTGTCTATTTAACTTAATTTCCCAATATGCAAAAGAAAGTTAAAAGAATTTCACCTTAAAATTTCACTTTTTTGTTTCACTAGACGAAAAAAATCAGTAATTCTTTTACTAATATTCAGTTAGTAAAATGCAGTTCATTAACAAATTAATTTTCATGTAAGTACCTCTGGAAACACAATGATAACTATAAACTAAATTAATTAGTAAAATATATCTGCCATGAAAAAACATAATAACTTCCATAATTACAATGCATAATTTTTTTAATTATCTATGCTGGAAGAATAGAAAAAACTATATGCTTATAAAATATACTACTATTATTTTTGTTAGTAGTAATATAGTATTGTAAAATGGTAATAAAGCATCATTCTTCTGTACCATTTATTCAATGGTAAATTAAAGCTCTGATTTAATGAATTTAATAGTCAAGGCATATAATCCTAAACATGTTTCTGGCTTTATGAAGCAAATAAATAATGAATCATAAATAAATTCAGCCAATATTAATCAAACATTTACTGTGAATGTTGCTTAAGAGAAAAGAATTTACCTTGCTAATTGGGAAAAATTCACTTGATACAGGGTGTTCATTCTGTTCATATAAATATCAAATTTATGTCAAAACCTTGAATGTATTACAAATTTTATTGGATAACACTTTAATTAGCTATTCATTGCTGTGCAACAAATTATTCCTAAGCACAACTCTTAAAACAACAATTATTTACTGTCTCTCACAGTTTCTGCCATCAGCTCAAGGCTTGATGGATCTGGAAGATCCATTTACATGGTGGCTCACTCCCCTTGCTGACGACTAGGTGCTGACTGTCAGTGGAAGGTCAGGTTTTCTCCACTGGGAATTTCTGCCTGGCTGTTCCCACAACTCAACATGATGGCTGGCTTCTCCCTGAGAGAGCAATCTGAGAGACCCTGGCAAAAGTCACATGTCTTTTACTTCCTTGTCCTGGAAATTACACAACATTTCCACTGACTTCCAAGAGTCGCACAATTCAATCTTAAATAAATGTGAGAATGGGCCATTCAAGTACTTGAATACAATAGGGAAGGATTATTGGAGGCCATCATGGAGGTTGGCTACCAAACTACTCAAAATTTGCTGGATTACTTTCAAGTACAAAGATGACTAGGGGCTTCCCCAGTGATGCAGTGGTAAAGAATCTGCCTACAATGCAGGAGACACAGGTTTGATCCTTGGGTCAGGAAGATCCCCTGGAGAAGGAAATGGCAACCCACTCCAGTATTCTTGCAGGGGAAATCCCATGCACAGAGGAGCCTGGTGGGCTACAGTCCATGGGGTCCCAAAGAATCAGACACGACTTAGTGACTAAATAACAACAATAACAACAACAAAACCCTTAAGTATTTAAAACTCTATTCATCAATTGAAAATAACTTATCATTTTGCCTGCCTTTTAGGGTTTTATAGAGATAACGTATATAAAAAGTACTTTGTAAAACCTTAATTAATAAGCAAATACGGCATTATTGTTGTTAAATTATATAGTCAGATGTGGTACCATGCTGAAATAATTTTATAGAAAACAAAGCACATGACTTTGCTCATAAGTGCTTTTAATAAATGTTTTATCAGTTTTTCAAAATGGCTACATTTTTTAAAGTACTTCTTTTACATTAAATTAGATGAATACAAGAGAAAGGTGAATTTGAATGAAATTAAGTCCTAAAGAGGATTAAACATTGTTTCATCTCATGACAGCCTGTCTGAATCACCAAAAGGCATAAACAACAAGCTTCAATCTAGATTTCAGAAGTGCAGTTCTAACCTCACAAAGAGGCCCGGGGAGACCAGAGGTCTCGAGGTGCACTGACATGCGGGTCAAGTCAGCCTTCAAGTCTAGCGGGGCAGATTTACAAATCAACGCTCATGTTCAATTAAATGTGATGAATGCCTCTGACTACTAAATAGTGGGTTGGCCAAAAACTCCTTCAGGGTTTTCTGTAAGATATCATGGGAAAAACCCAGATGAGTTTTTTTGGTCAACCCAGTAATTCCAGGTAGAAACATTTTACAAAAAGCTACTTCAATTCAAGAGGACAAAACTGAGCAAAGGCAAGTCTTACTTGGAAGGCCTCTGACCCTAAATAAGTAAAGGTGAATGACAGCCTGCATTAAGAGTGTAACAGAATGAGACCGAGAGGAAATCAGTAACAGCTAAATTAGAACTTCAAGTATCCAGTGTCTTCCCTATTCATAAAGGGATGTGTTCCAGAGTTTCAGGGGAAATGGAGAACCCACAAATAGTGCATGATTAATGACAACAGAGATTTATTTGCTAAAACAAGGTTGTGCTTCTCACAAAATGCTTCAGAAGGTTGCTGACATTTCTCTCCATAGTCTTTTTCTTGGTATTTCTTAAGGTTTTCTCTTTATTTTTCCCACTTAAGAATCTTTTTAATGAACAGTAAAAGTTATTAGTTATTATTTAAATACACATCTTTTTATTGTTATTTGTGACAAAATGAGAAGTATTCATAAAACTCTTCATTAGAATACCAAGTACAATTGTGTCTCCAGGAAAAACACTTAATGCAATTTGAGTTACAAACTGAACTTTATGCATTTTCTACAGATCACCATTTTTACTTGAAAGAATGACTTACAAAGGATGGTCATTCTTTTGTTTATTTATTTAAATTAAAATATAACTGATTTATAATGTTGTATTAGTTTCAGTGGATTTCCCTTGTGGCTCAGCTGGTAAAGAATCTGCCTGCAATGCAGAAGACTTGGGGTTCTTTCCCTGGGTTGAGAAGATCCCCTGGAGAAGGGAAAGGCTACCCACTCTAGTATTCTGGCCTAGAGAATTCCAAGGAGTTGCAAAGACTCAGACACAACTGAGTGACTTTCAGTTCAATTCAATTAGTTTCAAGCGTACAGAAAAGTGATTCAAATATATATATATACACACACACACACATACATAATAGCTGCCTTTATTTTTCTAATTATTGGTTTTTATTTTTCTGATTTTACTGCACTAGCTAGCATCTTTAGTACAACATTTCATAAAAGTAGCATTGCTGGACTAGATTGTTTCCTTCTCATTCTCAAAGGGAAAGCTAACATTTCTCCATTATGCATGGTAATTGTAGTTTTTGAAGCTACCGTATCAGATTAAGAAAATCCCCTGTAGTCTTGTTTCCTAAGTTTTTTTTTTTAATAAAGAAAGAATATTGAATCCTTAAAAGTGTTTTTCCTGTGTGTGTTCAGATGATCATATATTTTTTTACACATTGTCTCAGTGTGGTAAATTATGTTGATTGATGTCCTAGTGTTAAACCAATTTCATATTGCTGATATAATCCCAACTTGGGGACAGTTAGGGACTCTTAAAATATTTTACTGGATTTTAAAATCTTTTTAAAATAATGAAACTGGTACAGTATTCCTTTCCTATAATATTCCTAGCAGGTTTTGATGTCAACCATATACTTGCAAAAAATCATGGACCTTCAGTATTTTTATCAAGGGTAGGAATTTTATGTTCATCAAATAAATTGTAAAGATGGGATAGGAAAAAAATAAAGTAGCATTTTAATCATATACTATGAATTGTGGTTTCTAAATTGTTTAAATTATTTTCTATATTTTATGTTTTCTTAACACTATGAAACACAAATAGCAATCAGCATTAGGTTAATTATTTATAGCATATAGTAATAAAAGCATTATTCCTTACTGAAAATTTTAAAAATGATGACTAGAATGTCTTTAAAATTCTGAGGCTGAATTGGCAAGTCTAGTTAGTTGCATAAAATTGTCCCAGAACCCTGTCCTTTTAAAATCTGTTGAACAACCATACACACAGTGATAACTCTGCACACCTAGCACTTAGATGAAATCCTACAGGTTCAGGAAACAAGTGAAGGGATTAACCTGGTGCCCACAGGGGTTTGGCAGGGCAGCAATGAGAGGCTTAGGTTGGCTGTAAACACATGTAGGTATGTAGGTATGAGACCATCTTCCAACTTAAAGGAGGCACTTGTGACTCAGGTTTAGCCAAATGCTGCTGTGAGGAAACGTGAGACCCGGAGTTGCCAAAAGAGCTGAAAATAAGACTTTCTCTTTCTTTCTTTGCTGTTTTTTAAAACTTGTTGATTTTTAAACAGTATCCTGTAGTCATAAAACGGGCTTCCCAAGTGGCGCTAGTGGCAAAGAACACTCCTGCCAATGCACAGACATAAGAGAAGCGGGTTCGATCCCTGGGTTGGGAAGATCTCCTGAAGGAGGGCATGGCAACCCACTCCAGTGTTCTTGCCTGGAGAATTCCATGAACAGAGGAGCCTGGCGGGCTACAATCCATAATGTCGCAAAGATTCAGACATGGCCAAAGCAACTTAGTACACATGCATGCAGCCACAAAACATGGTGTGGCCAAACAACACACGTCTGCTGGTTAGATGTTAGATGTTTCTAGCTTGTGAAACTCTGGAGGAGAGGCTGTTGACTTCTTCCTATCCTAATTTATAAAGTAACAGCAGGATAATGACCAGTTTACAGATTTCAGTTTGTCGTTTTCTAATGCTAGAATTTTTCCTGTATAATTAGGCCAGATTCATAACCTCACAGCTTCTCCATTTCTCTTCATGCTCCAATGCTAGTCATTTCATCCTCCCTACTTTCTCAAACTCCTCTGGCTCTATGGATTATCAAACACATCCTGACCTCATTTGAAACTTCGATAGGATTACTGTATCTGTTTCTGTAATCAAACTATTATTCAAAGAGGCTAATTTTCTTGAGCAGCCTATTCAGCAGAGGCTCATAGTCTTTTGGTGTCAATGAAAACGGAAGGGAGATGAATAGTAGAATTGAAAGCAATAAGATCTTATAATTAACTGAGAATGAAGAGTATCTCCTTATAAAGAGATAATCCAAAAAAGCTGAAATTTGAGTCTATGTGACTAGGGAGATCTCAATGTTTCCACTAATATTTGTCTTGGCCAAGTCAAATTTCCTGTTATCCTAAAGTAGCATAAGCAAAAAAAAAAAAAAAAAGTAGATTACGCTGAATTAATACCAAAATTTTCCCTGAGGGCACTATACCCTAGCACTTTTCTGAAAGATAAACACTTTTGGTTATCCTGCTGTAAGCGACAGTGAAAAGAGTTCAGATGACTAGTCACAAACTTGAGTCTACTCCAGGATTTCCCAGAGTGTGTGTCAATGTATGAGTGTGCCAAAATGATCTGCAGTTAATTACTGGAAACATATTTTTCTGAGTGTTACTGAAAGGGGGTAGCCTGGATATTACTGGGAGTGAACATTAGGAAAAAAATATTTTAATAGATACTTTAGGTGATTCTCATGAGTAATAAACATTGAGGTTTGAGTCACAAAGCACATGTCCTTAGGCTTTTCTCCTCTGATAATGAGCACAAATAATACTGGCTTTGTTGCTTTTTGACATGCATACAGGTTCCTCAGGAGGCAGGTAAGGTGATCTGATACTCTCATGTCTTTAATGATTTTCCACAGTTTGTTGTGATTAACACACTTAAAGGCTTTGGTGTAGTCAATAAAGCAGAAGTAGATATTTTTACATATACATATAACTCCTCCCTTTTGAACTTCCTTCTCATTCATGTCATTCTAGACCTTTATTTCCATTCCAAGGAGAAGAGGCTCTTTCAAAAAGGCTCTCTTTCCCAGTCTCAATCGCTTTCTCAATTTCTTTTAACCTTATTTTTACTCTGAATCTTTTTCTGATTTGAGTTTCCCTCTCTGTTTCTCTCAGTCCTTTTTTTTTTTTTTTCTATCCCTCCCTCATCCAAACTAAATACAAATAATGCCATGTAGAAAAACATGGTGGGGGTAATGTCTTTTACGTTGTGCACGCTGAGAAATGTTGCTCATGGCAGAGAATTGACTCTTCTCCATGCAAAGCAGATCTGTTCTAACAGCCCTAGCTGAAAATTCCCAAAGGAGGTAAACATTAAGGAACAGAATTGGAAATCTTGCTCCAGAATGAACATATCTAGCAATAACAGAATGCAAATGAAGCAGGATAACTTGAGGCTAAATATACAGAAATTGCATGTTATAGTAAGATCATGCAATTGGAGATCTGAAAGAGAACTTCAGTACCATTCAGTCAAACTGCAACATTCTATAGATGGAGAAATGAAAGCATTGATAGGTTGAAAGATTGCTTGGCTCAGTCATGCAGCGAACTCATAGTCACTGGTGACTAAAACCAGTGAGTCTTGGTTCAGAGGACAGTGCACCCCTCACGACTGCACAGAGTTAGCCTGTGACACCAGCCAGGGTTCAATGAGAAAAAAGGATAAGAACAGTATTATATTCCAAGTATATAGACTTATATATAAAGTAGGCATTCTTTTGCTTTCAATCTTTCCCACTATCAGGGTCTTTTCTAATGAAGAAAGTATCTTTTCTAAAGATTGAAGGCAAAAGAAGAGGGCAGCAGAGGATGAGATGGCTAGGTAGCATCACCGATTCAATGAACATGAATCTGAGCAAATTCTGGGAGACAGTGAAGCATAGGGAAACCTTGCATGCTGCAGTCCATAGGGTCATGGGGTCTCAAAGAGTTAGGCATGACTGAGGGATGGAACAACAACCAACCTTTCCTTATGAAATATGCTCATAAATAGTATATACATTGTAGGACTTCTGTGTCTTTACTTGACAAACAAAAAGATGTTAGTCCTATGTCAAGGGCCCTTAGAGCATTTTGATTATTTATTGATTGGTGATAATTTTAAAACCTAGGGATAACTGAATTATTGGATGACTTTACTTTTGGACTGGATTAGTTAGGACGAAGTTATTTATTCAGCATTCTGAAAGAAGCCTTCAGAGATGGAAAGGTGAAATCTGTAACTAGTGTGTCTTGAATTTCTATAATTTTATAGCAGGGGTGAGAATAAGTCTGACCTAAATGAATCAGGATTACCTGATGAATGGTGCCCAGAATAATAGGATATCAATTTTTTCTTGCGAGCAAGACAAAGGAATGATTCAATACTTGCATTCAGATAATCACTCCATTCTTTTGTGATTTGGACAGTCAATATAAACTAAAGGCAGGCGCTTTCTGCTATTTATACAACAAAAAGACAGCAGGTCAGCTTCATAAAGCAAATCAAACACGTTCAGCCAACCAAGACAGTATCCCAAAATGACACTCACAGCTTCTCCCCAACACAGACCAAGGATTATAAAAAACACTGTCCTTCAGTCACTGAAGACAAATCCAGGAATGCCTTAGTATTTTCAACTCTGCTGATTTTTTAAGAAATATAGGTTTTCAAATTAAGGCAAGAAGCAGTTAGTAAACATCACCCATGTGCCCAAAGACAGATATTCAGAAAAAAACATAATCAATAGATGCTGTCTTTGCTTTCAAGAGATCTATATTCTGTTGGGGTGTAATAAAGTCTATTAACAGGTTTTTAAGAAATAGCACTGTCATTTTTCTTTTTTCTATTTTGCAAATCTATAGAGTTTTAAACTTTGATATAAAACTTGTACCCAACAAATGAGGCTGTTAGAAAATGAAAAATAAGGAAAAGCTTATTGACTCATAATTTAATTATCTTCATCCCAATAATGCAATTACTAT
This sequence comes from Muntiacus reevesi, assembly GCF_963930625.1. NCBI lineage: Eukaryota > Metazoa > Chordata > Mammalia > Artiodactyla > Cervidae > Muntiacus > Muntiacus reevesi. Next base: position 23,384,718 of record NC_089264.1, on the reverse strand, counting down.
TACTAAACCTTTAAAGTAATTGATTCTATGCATTTAAAAAGATGATTCTCACTTTTAAAACTGGATTTGCAGATATACAAAGATGGTGGAGGAGTAGGTGGGTGTGGAGTACATCTCCCTCTATGGATACATCTTCTGATGTATACAGCTTCAGACACAGAAGTGCATGCAGAAAACCAGCTGAACAGAAATGTGTACCCTGACCAGTGGGAAAGAATATATAGAACCATGCAATATTCGGTAGGACAAAGGAACTAGGGGGAAAAAACAGGGGTGTTAGTAGGACTGGACCTGCCCTTGGTGGGTGGGGGAACTGAAGTGGGGTCTGACCCCCACAAAGGGGCAACTGTCTGAGTCAGAGGAGAAACATTTAAGGCTGAGAGTGAAAAAACTGACCTGTGGCAGCCTAAATGGAATGAGAATCAGACAGTCCTTGCTGCAGCCATACATACCCCAGACAGGAACGCTGGTCCCCTGGAAGGCGCAACAGCTGGGAGCTGGAGTTTAGGGATTGTGGAGCAATCCCAGGGTGAGGGCTGCTGTTGACTGCGGAGAGACAGATTGAGGGGATATGAGGGAGATCATGGTGGGAAATGCTGGTGGAGGAAAGCCAAGGAGACATGAATGCAAGGCAGTACTGCTGAGTCACACGCAGGGGGTGGAGCCATCACCATAGCCTCACTCCCCACAGGCCAGCATCAGCAGGTGAACAATAGAGAGGCTGGCCCATCAAACGCCTGACGCACTGAACTACAGACAAGAACCCCACCCAGGGTGCCCCTTTAAGTGGCTGACGCGCTGATCTACAGAGTAGAACCCAAGGCTGAAGGACCCCTCTATGTGCCTGATGCTTCAAACAACAGAGAAGGACCCCAAGGGAGCCCTCTAAGTGCCTGAATGGGCAGAGCTATGGAGAAAGACTGGCCAAAGAGGCCTTCTGATCACCAGCTACAAGAGGCTTGAAAAAAGATTCTGATAGGGACATAACTCCTGTGGCAGAGGCAGTCTGTGTCCCTGCACACTTGGCGCCACCAGGGTCCCCTCAAATTAAGCAGCTGCGCCCCCTTCACGCTCAACTCTCACTGGGGCAGAGCTGCCACAGGCAAAAAACATCTTGGGTATATGTGCACAGGGTCGCTTCGGTCATGTCCAACTCTTTGTGACCTTGTGGACTGTGGCCTACCAGGCTTCTCTGTCAGAGAGGGGGGTTCTCCAGGCAAGAATATTGGAGTGTATTGGCCAATTCTGGTCATCATACCCTTCTAGAGCACTATATTTCCTGCTGCCCTAGCCTCCAATCCCCTGAGTACCCGGTGCTGCCAGAACCCCTGCGACCCAAGCAGCAGCCCCACCTCCACGCCTGGCCCTCACAGGGGCGAACCCAAGTCCTCCAGGGCAGCCTCAGGAGCAAACCCCAGTGGAACCACATGCAGAGGTAGAAATAAAACCACAGTTGAAACCCAAGGGCAGTGTTGCTAAGGGAGAAGACCCAAAACCTTCCCACCAGCTGTACAGCTGCAGATTAAATCCACACGATCAATTAGGCAGACTCTGTGTCTATGGAATATATAAGAGGACATTGAGAGCTCCCACAAAAGAAAACAGACTAGTTCTGATAGCTGCAGATGTTGGAAGCAAGAACACACAGGAGCAGGACCAGGTCAGAATCTGAGCTGCCCCCACAGCAGGTTCAGAGATCAGCACAGTGTTGGAGGACATCCTAGGGAGGTGAGGTGGACTGTGACTCCCAGCGAGGGAAAGGACTCTGACAACAGTGACTCAAGAAAAACATTTATTATTCTTATTTTTTGACTTATTCTGTAGCTTATTTTGGATTTTCTCCCCCTCCCCTCCCCCCGTTGTAGTTGTCAATTTTATTGGCACTGAGAAATCCAGTTAAGCTTTTGAGCTTTTTTTGTTTTTTCCTTAGTCACAATTTTTATACTTCTTATAAACCTCTGCCTCTATGTTGAACTTTTGCAGTTCTGCAGTTTTCCTTTTTTTTCTTTTTCTTTTTTTAATTTAAAAATTTTAAGCCTACTATTATTTTTTCTACATTTATTCCTTTGTTTTCTTTTCCTACTGTTGTTTTATCCTTGCAGTTAATCTTTAATGCATATAAATCTTCTTTATCTACATATATTTAACTTTGTATATCTATTCTTTCTTTTCTTTCTCTCCTTTCCTCTCAATATATTTATTACTTTTATTTCCATTGCTTCATTCTCCAACTGGCACCTTGCTTTAGTTTCGTTTTCCAGTTCGTGCTTTAGTTAATTTTGCTCTTGTAGATATAATTTTTAGTTTCCTTTGTTCACTGGGTCAATCTATTATACTTTAATTTTGCTGGACTGTTTTGATTTTCCTTATGGGTGTATATGTATCTGTGTACATTCAGTCAGCACTTTTTATTGTTGTTATAAACCTCTGCCTCTATGCTGTGCTTTGCAGTTCTGCAGAGTTTTCCTTTTTTCCCCTTTTTTCTTTCCTCTCCTTTTTTTTTCTTTTTTCTTTATAACTTTAATTTTTTTAAACCTATTATTTTTTCTACATTTATTCCTTTATTTGCCTTTCCTACTGTTCTTTTCCCCTTGCAGTTTAATCTTTAATGTAGATAAACCTTCTTTATCTACCTCTACTTAACTTTGGATATCTATTCTTTCTTTTCTTTCCTCTCAACGTATTTGTTAGATTGTTTTCATTGTTTTATTCCCCACTTGGAACCTTGTTTAGTTTTGTTTTCCAGTTTTTGCTTTAGTTAGTTTTGTTCTTAACTTGTAAATATAATTTTTTATTTCTTTGTTTGCCTGGTCTATCTACTGTACTTTATTTTTGTTGGACTATTTTGACTTTGCTCATGGATGTATATGTATATGTGTATATTTCATTATTTTAATTATCATTTGCCTGATTTAGTAACTGCCATTTGTCTGGGGTTCATCTTTGGTTTCTCGTTTTTGGATATTTGTTCTAATCTCAATACCATATCAAACCACTTGTGAAATCTTCGTTCCTGACCAGAGATCAAGCCTGAGCCTTTGGAGTAGGAGCACTGATTCCAAGATCCAACACTACCAGAGAACTAACCCTGCTGCTGCTGCTGCTGCTAGGTTGCTTCAGTCGTGTCTGACTCTGTGTGACCCCATAGATGGCAGTCCACCAGGCTCCGCTGTCCCTGGGATTCTCCAGGCAAGAACACTGGAGTGGGTTGCCATTTTCTTCTCTAATGCATGAAAGTGAAAAGTGAAAGTACAGTCGCTCAGTCATGTACGACTCTTCATGACCCCATGGACTGCAGCCTACCAGGTTCTTGCGTCCATGGGATTTTCCAGGCAAGAGTACTGAAGTGGGGTGCCAGGGAGTATCAAATAGTGAGAACTCTCACAAAGGAAACCACTTGAATACAAGACCCAGCATCACCCAACCACCAATAGCACCCTGTGCAGGATGCCTCACCTAAACAACAAACAAAGCAAAAATACAAACCCAGTCATCAGCAGACAGGATTATCACCTCACTCAGCCTTGCCCAGCAGAGGAAAAACAAACAAACAAAAACTCAAAACAAATCTCACCCTATACAAAGCTTACACAAACCACTGTGCTAACCTTAGGAGGGCAAACCAAAAGGAAGAAAGAATTCAACCTTCTTCAAGGAAAAAATTCAACTTTCCTTAAAGCCTGGGAAAAGGAGACCTCAAACATAATAAGTTAAAAAACAAACAATGAAAAAGCTGAGAAATACTACACAAATGAAGGAACAAACTAGAAACACAGAAGTCCAAATAAATGAACAGGAAATAGGCAGACTACATGAAAAAGAATTCAGAATAGTGATAGTAAAGATGATCAAAAACCTTGAGAGCAAAATGGAGAAAATGCAAGAATCAATTAACAAACACCTAGAAGAATTAAAGAATAAACATAGAGAGACAAACAACACAATTACTGAAATTTAAAATACTCTAGAAGGACTCAATAGAAAAACATCTGAAGCAGAAGAACAAATCAGTGAGCTGGAAGATAAAATAGTGGAAATAACTTCTGAAAAGCAGAATAAAGTAAAAAGAATGAAAAGAACTGAGGAAAGTCTCAAAGACCTCTGGGAGTATATCAAACATGGCAACATTCAAATTATAGGGGTCCCAGAAAGAAGAGAAGAAAGGGTCTGAGAAAATTTTTGAAGAGAATATAGTTGAAAATATCCCCAGCATGGAAAAGGAAATAGTCAATCAAGTCCAAGAGGCACAGAGAGTCCCATACAGGATAAACCTAAGGAGAAACATGTCAAGACACATACCAATCAAACTAACAAAGACTAAACACAAAGAAAGATTATTAAAAGCAGCAAGGGAGAAGCAACAAGTAACATACAAGGGAAACCCCATATGCTTAACAGCTGATCTTTCAGCAGAAGCTCTGCAGACCAGAAGGGAATGTCAGGATATATTTAAAGTACTGAAAGGAAAAAATCTACAACCAAGATCACTGTGCCCAGCAAGTATCTCATTCAAAATTGATGGAGAAATAAAAATCTTTTCAGACAAGCAAAAGTTAAGAGAATTAAGTACCACCAAACCAGCTTTACAACAAACGTTAAAGGGACTTATATAGTCAAGAAATACAAGAAAAGAAAAAGATCTACAAAATCAAACCCCCCAAATTAAGAAAATGGCAATAGGAACATATATATCAATAATTACTTTAAATGTAAATGGATTGAATACTCCAACCAAAGGACACAAACTGGTTAAATGGATACAAAAACAAGACCCATATATATGCTGTCTACAAGAAACCCACTTCAGACCTAAAGACACATACAGACTGAAAGTGAGAGAATGGAAAATATATTCCATGCAAATTAAAAGCAAAAGAAGGCTTGAGTAGCAATCCTCATATCAGATAAAATAGACCTTAAAATAAAGAATATTTCAAGAGATAAGGAAGGACACTACATAAGGATCAAGGATCAATCCAAGAGAAAGACATAACAATTGTAAATCTCCATGCATCCAACATAGGAAACCCCCAATACATAAGACAAACACTAACAGACATAAAAGGAGAAGTTGACAGTAACATAATAATTGTAGGAGACTTTAATACCCCACTCACACCAATGGACAGATCATCAAAACAGAAAATTAATAACTAAACACAAGTCTTAAAAGATACTTAGATGAGATGGATCTCATTGATATCTTCAGGACATTCCATCCAAATGCAGAAGAATACACCTTCTTCTCAAGTGCGCATGGAACATTCTCCAGGATAGACCACATTTTGGGTCACAAATCAAACTTCAGTAAATTTAAGAAAATTGAAATCGTATCAAACACCTTCTCTGACCTCAATGCTATGAGAAAAAAAGCTGTAAGAAACACAGACACATGGAAATTAAATGACATGTTTCTAAACAACCAACAGTTTAGTGAAGAAATCAAAAAGGAAATTAAAAAATGTCTAGAAAGAAATAACAATGGAAACATGGCAACTCAAAACCTATGGGATGCCGCAAAAGCAGTTCTAAGAGGGAAGTTTATAGCAATAGAATCCTATCTCAAGAAGCAAGAAAAATATTGAATAGACAACCTAACTTTACATCTAAAACAACTGGAAAAATAAGAACAAAACCCCCCAAAATTAGTAGAAGGAAAGAAATCATAAAGATCTGAGCAGCAATAAATGAAAAAGAAATGAAAGAAGCAATAGTAAATTAATAAAACTAAAAGCTGGTTCTTTGAGGAGATAAACAAAATTGACAAGTCTTTAGCCAGGCTCATCAAGAAAAAAAGAGAGAAGAATCAAATAAACAAATATTAGAAATGAAAAAGGGGAGGTTACAAAGACAATACAGAAATACAAAGGATTATAAGAAACTGTTATGAGCAACTATACGGCAATAAAATAGACAACCTGGAAGAAATGGACAGATTCTTAGAAAAGTTCAAATTTCCAAGACTAAATCAGGAAGAAATAGAAATTATGAACAACCCATTTACAAGCACTGAAATTGAAGCTATGATCAAAAATCTCCCAAAAAACAAAAGCCCAGGATCAGATGGATCAGATTCCATCCTGATCAGATGGAATTCACAGGAGAATTCTATCAAACATTTAGAGAAGAGCTAATGCCTATCGTTCTAAAATTCTTTCAAAAATTGCAGAGGAAGGAACACTTCCAAACTCATTCTAAGAGGCCACCATTACCCTGATACCAAAACCAGACAAAGACACCCCCAAAAAAGAGAAAACTACAGGCCAATATCAATGATGAACATAGATGCAAAAATCCTCAACAAACTTTTAGCAAACACAATTCAGCAACACATCAAAAAATGCACACACCATGATCAAGTTGAGTTTATTCCAGGGGTGCAAGGATTCTTCAATATATGCAAATAAAACAATGTGATACACCATAGCAAAAAATTGAAAGATAAAAACCATATGATAATCTCAATAGATGCAGAAAAAGGCTTTGACAAAATTCAGCACCCATTTATGATTAAAACTCTTCAAAAAATGGGCATAGAAGGAACCTACCTCAACATACTAAGGGCCATATATGATAAGCCTATAGAAAACATTATTCTCAATGGTGAAAAACTGAAAGCATTCCCCCTAAGATCAGGAACAAGTCAATGGTGTGCACTTTCACCACTATTATTCAACATAGCTTTGGAAGTCCTAGCTATAGCAATAAGAGAAGAAAAAAGAAAGAAAATGAATCCAGGTTGGAAAAGTAGAAGTAAAGTTCTCACTGTTTGCAGATGACATGATAGTATACACAGAAAACCCTAAAGATACTATCAGAAAATTACTAGAGCTAATCAGTGAATTTAGCAAAGTTGCAGGATACAAAATTAATACAAAGAAGTCACTTGCATTTCTATTTACTAACAATGAAAAATCAGAATGATAAATTAACGAATCAATCTCATTCACCATTGCAACAAAAAAGATTAAATATCTAGGAATAAACTTACCTAATGAGACAAAAGAACTGTACACAGAAAATTATCAGACCCCAGTGAAAGACATAAAAGATGACATAAACAGATAGGGAGATATATATTCCATGCTCCTGGGTAGGAACAATCAATTCTGCAAAAATGACTATATTACCAAATGCAATCTACAGATTCAATGTGATCCCTATCAAATTACCAACGGCATTTTTCACAGAACTAGAACAAAAACTTTCACAATTCATATGGAAACATAAAAGACCCCGAATACCCAGAGCAGTCTTGAGAAAGAAGAATGGAGCTGGAGGAACCAACCTTCCTGACCTTAGATTATACTACAAAACTACAGTCATCAAGACAGCATGGTACAGGTACAAAGACAGAAATATGAACAAATGGAACAAGATAGAAAGCCCAGAAATAAACCCTTGCACCTATGGGTACCTTATTTTTGACAAAGGTGGCAAGAGTATTCAATGGGGCAAAGACAGCCTCTTCAATAAATGGTGCTGGGAAAACTGGACAGCCATATGTAAAAGAATGAAGTTAGAACACTTCCTAACACCATGCACAAAAATAAACTCAAAATTTAGGGTTAAAGACATAAATGTAAGACCAGAAACTATAAAACTCTTAGAGGAAAACATAGGCAGAACACTCAATGACATAAAACAAAGCAAAATCCTCTATGACCCATCTCCTAGTTTTTGAGTTATGGGAATTAAAGCAAAAGTAAACAAGTGGGACCTGATTAAACTTAAAAGTTTTTGCACAGCAAAGAAAACTGTAAGCAAGATGAAAAGACAACCTTCAGAATGGGAGAAAATAACAGCAAATGAAACAACTGACAAAGAATTAATTTCTAATATATATAAGCAACTCATCCAACTCAATGCCAGAAAAACAAACAAGCCAATCAAAAAGTAGGAGAAAGACCTAAAGAGACATTTCTCCAAAGAAGATATACAGATGGTTAACAAAGACATGAAAAGATGCTCAACAGTGCTCATTATTAGAGAAATGAAAATCAAAACTACAATGAACAACAACAAAAAATAAACTACAATGAGATATCACCTCACACCAGTCAGAATGGTCATCATCAAAAAGTCTACAAACAATAAATACTGGAGAGGGTGTGAAGAAAATAGAACACTTTTGCACTGTTGGTGGGAATGTAAATTAATACAGCCAACTATGGAAGACAGTATGGAGATCCCTTAAAAAACTAGGAATAAAACCACCCTATGACCCAGCAATCCCACTTCTAGGCATATACCCTGTAAACCAAAATTGAAAGGGACACATGTATCCCATTGTTCACTGCAGCACTATTTACAATAGCTAGAATATGGAAGCAACCTAGATGTCCATCAACAGATGAATGGATAAAGAAATGTGGTACATATACACAACGGAATGTTACTCAGCCATAAAAAGGAACACATTTGAGTCAGTTCTGATGAGGTGGATGAACCTAAAACCTATTATACAGAGTGAAGCAAGTCAGAAAGAGAAAGATAAATATTGTATTCTAACGCATATATACGGAATCTAGAACAATGGTACTGAAGAATTTATTTACAGGGAAACAATAGAGAAACTGACATAGAGAATAGACTTATGGACATGGGGAGAGGGAAGGAGAGGGTGAGATGTTTGGAAAGTGTAACATGGAAACTTACACTACCATATGTAAAATAGATAGCAACAGGAATTTGCTGTATATCTCAGAAACTCAAATAGGGGCTCTGTATAAACCAGAGGCATGGAATGGAAAGGGAGATGGGAGGGAGGTTCAAAAGGGAGGTGATATATGTATACCTATGACTGATTCATGTTGAGGTTTGATAGAAAACAGCAAAATTCTGTAAAGCAATTATCTTTCAATAAAAAAATAAATTAAAAGAAATAAAAAACCACTGGAGTTTTGGAAGGAGGGATAATTAAGGGATGCCTCATTGTGGGATAGAGGGATAGTCACAATAGCCTTGAACTGACAACTGCAGGAGTGGCCTCAGTTCCCCAGGGAAAGTGTCCAAGAGTTCAGTATGGATGTCCTGACACTTTCTAAATTCCCTCGAGGGCCGACTTCACAGTTCAAACCACACATACACAAACACACACACATATACACACAAAGTCGTTTCTTTTCCCACTTCAGTTAAAAATAAGTTCAATGTGTGATACAAATGATTTCCTGTGTTTTGTGTGTGTGATTTTTATAACTTGGGTATGATTTCAACACATGGTAATTTGAATGTGTAGCAGCCATAAACATATTTAAAGATATATGATTCAAACAGTTATAATGGGTTGGCAGTTAAAGGCCCAGCCAGTTAGAAAGAATTCTCAAATTTATTAAATGTGTTCTTCATCTGTTGATTCCATGAGTTAAATATTAGGTTGCATATTAATAACTAAATGTTAATAGTGATGTATGACCTACAGAGCATCTAAAATCTGTTTTCCACTTAGCATTTAACACCAGTATTCTGTCAGCAATGATTGTTTTTCTCATTTTTAGATATAGAAACTGAGGATAACAAGCATATAGGATCTTGGTCAACTTTAGCGTACTAAGAAGGTGGATTCAAAGTTGGTTCTCACATTAAGACCAAAGTTCCTTCCACTAACATATCCCACCTCTCAGAGTAAGCAATGCTCAATGTTTTAAGATAGGAAATCATATTTGAGGAAGTTCACAATCTCAGTCTGAAAAGTTAGAATTTTCATTAAATACATATACAATTTTGTTTATTAATTTGAGTGATTAGTTTATACATGGAGTTAAATAACTTATGAACCTTAAAGGGATACTAGATAATACACTAGTCTGTATATGTCAAATTATGCCTGTATATAATGCGGTTAAGAACAGAACTGGCAATCATATTCCAATCCAACATCAGTTCTATTGTGAACATTTTTTGTGTGCTGATTTTTCTCTTTGTGAGAATCCACATTGTAATTATTTAAATATTTGCTGATCCTAGATTGAAATCAACTTGGCAATGAAGAAGTTTATCTAAGGAATGAGATATTATAAACTGTAGGATTCTGAGTTCTCAAGTTCAGCAAAACATAGAGTCACTATATGCTGGGATATTATTCTTGGTGTTTATATATATTACCTCACATGATCTTTCTAATGTCCCCATGAGGTAAGACTGTATTCATCCATGTTTTATAGCTGAAAAAGTTGAAGGTTAAGTAACTTGCCCAAGTTCACACAGATAGTAAGTGGCAGAGCTGGAATTTGAATCCAGACTGTCTGGCTCCAGGAGAATTATAAATGTGACACTAGGTAATTAATTACCAGTAGTTATTTCCTCTTCACTTCTTTCCTTCTCTTTTAAGTCCTATATTAGCTTCACTGACATTTATACTAGAACAAAGAACTTTTTTTTTTCAACCAACACAATAGTGGGTAGGTAGGGAAATGCCTAAAATTTCTTTCAACTCAATTATTAATAATTAATTGAATTCAAGATATTCAGAGGCTAATTATCACCAAGTAGAAATTCATTCACTGCATTGCAGCCTTAGTTTGATGTTTACAGGTACTGAAGGCGCTATAAGAGGCAGCAGTGCTTCTAAATTACTCAAGGAGTGAGTCTCTACCCTTAATCTTTTCAGTCAGAGAAACTCAACTTATTGCAGTTCCACTACACTGGAGGATAGCAAGCTAGAAGGGAAATTTTGAAGAACAGTGTTCTCTGATTTTAAGCACTATCACTCTATGATAACTTTCAAGCCTCAGTGTTCTAATCAGTAAAATGGAAATGATAAAATAGGCATTGAAATGTTGTGATAGAAGAAGTAAGGCATGTAAAGTGCCAGCCATCACAAACAGTAGATGTCAGCAGATGTTGTGACAATATTTATCTGGGTTAACTTAGACCAGACCCCGTTGTGATTGCCATTCTCTGGGTTTTGACACAATTAATTTAGGTTGGGGTCAGAATATGATTGATTAAACAGAATACAAATCACTTTACATTTCAGATGAAAGTAAAAGTGTTAGTCACTCAGTCGTGTCCAACTCTTTGTGACCCCATGGACTGCAGCCCACCAGGCTCCTCTGTCCATGGAATTCTCCAGGCAAGAATACTGGAGTGGGTAGCCACATTTCAGATGAGCAGCACATTAAGAGTAAAATCAATGTCATTGACATTTTGACTATCGACCTTACAATATAATTCATTACTAACTCAAATACAGACAGATGATTGCCTTAGAAAAGGACCTGCTTGGAATACTGTTTAACTTATTCAACAAAAGCTTTTTAGATTTTTTTTTTCTTGAAGTGAAGAGGAAGAAAGTAGTGAATATTAATTAGAGTATCAGAGAAATTCGGGTATAATTTATATACATTACCATCCAAACCAAAATGTTCCCATCAAAAAGTTATAAATCCTGGCTTTCTCAAAAAGCAGGGCCAAACAAGGGTTTGTGTGCAATTTGTAGAGGAAAGTACTCACAGGAAAAGGAGTAGAGGACTAAAACAGTGGAATCGGAGCAGCCATAGAAGAGGAAAGCATTTATTCACTGGTCCCATTCTTCTTTTTGGCAAACGCTAGATTGAAGCGACTTAGCAGCAGCAGCAGCAGTGCTAAGGCTCTTATATGTCTAGCTCAGATACATAACTGGGCCATGCACGGTTCTGTAAGTGAAGCATGCCTTAGGATCAGAACAATATCAGACAGGAAAGCAAGAGATACTCATTCATGTGAGACAAGATACTGTCAGGCTACACCTGACAGGTTGCCATAGCAATGGTTAGACTAAACACATCCGGAGAGGATGTAGGTGGCTGCTTCTATTTAGAGACTGGTTGTGATTATCCCTACTGATATGTATGCTACAAGACACAAAACCTCTATTGATGTTTAGAAAACTACTTTTTTATGGTTGCTGAAATTGGGGAATCATATAGTGGCCTCTCTAAATGTAACTGACATCACTACTGTTTCCCTTGCTACTGCTGATGTGGGTGCAAAAAGATCTTATTTGTCAACTAAAAGAACTTCTTTAAACACTCAACAGCCATTATCATCCTAACCTGATAGAGCTATAGTGACCCACAGGAATTCGGTAACAGGAAAGGAGACACTCATTACACAGGAATTGAATGGAATGTCGCTTAGAGTAAATTCCTGCTTTGACATTCAGTGTTTAGAAAAGCATATCTCAAATTGTTCTCAAAGATGAAGAGGAAGTTGGAAAGTAATGACCAAGACAAAAAGAATATAAAGAACTTGGATTAGACAATTATTCGCAAGTAAAAGTATTTCCCTGAAGCTTGAAATACAGCTTCATCAATGAAAAGGAAAGGATGGGCAATTATCCAGTAAATTAGAAGCTCTCTGAAACCTTCAAATGTTTATCTTTTTACCGTCAATATATAAATAATTATGATCAGCAAGATAAAACTGCCAGACAATTTGCTGACAACTGTTATGAATCTCTTGAAAATAAAAATTCTAGAATGACCACATCTATTTTTAGACAGAGATCATTGACGAAAAAAAAAGTGGAGTAAAGAAAAAATACAAAATAAATGGTTTGGAAATTGAATACTTTTCCCATTTAATTTGTTTCCACACTGGTTCACTCTTTTTACAGTAGGTCACCCATCTCAGGTAAGTTCTATCGGTAAGTATCTAAGAGAAGGTAATAAGTAAGATAATCTGCTCTGAAGTAACTCATATGTTACCTAAAATAACATATGAATTAATGATGTATGATATTTATTTGATTTTATTCCAACTTCTCTTTTGTGAACTTTGCTTTAAGAAAAAAAAGCCATTTTGTAATGGCTTGAGAAGTGAGGAGCAAGGTTTCTCCTTGAATATGTATAACTTTAAGAAAATATTACATAAAATATTTGACATCCAAAAAAGAGACAAAGCATTCAATTGGCCCAAAATTCATTTTGGTTTTTCTATAACATCTTACAGTAAAATCCAAATGAAGTTTCTGGCCTACCCAACAGAACCAATTCTATTTAGATATTCTTTCTCCCAGTGATTATGGTCAGAATAGCTTATCCTTCCAGATTTGTTGTAAATTACTATCACCTGATACTCGGTCATCTACCTATCCCTATCATCTCCTCTGCTACAGTTTGGAAAAGACTTATTTTGATGAGAAGCCCCTTTCCTTATATTTGGTGCTCACTTCCATAGCCAGGAATCAAAATAATTCACTTGTTTCCATGTTATGTTCTGTGATTCTTACCTGTCCATAATCTTTTCACAAAGATAAGATGTGTGGTTAGTTGCTCAATCATGTCCGACTCTGTGAACCCATGGACTGTAGCCCGCTAAGCTCCTCTGTCCCTGGGGATTCTCCAGGCAAGAATACTGGAATGGGTTGCCATGCCCTCCTCCAAGGAAATCTTCCCTACCCAGGGATCAAACCCAGGTCTCCCACGTTGCAGGCAGATTCTTTACCATCTGAGCCACCGGGAAGCCCTTTCTCAAAGATAAGGTAGTAAACAATGTGATTATCCGATGAAGACATTAAAAATGGGAAAAAAAGGAATAATATGTCATGCATTTATGTATTCATTCAGCTTATTATATCCTTATTATATTTAGAACTGTTACTACACAAATTATAATAAATATGACCTTTACTTTCAAGGTGCTTATAGTCTGATAGAGGAGATATGCACACAAATGACTATGAAAATAATTGCCACAAGTCAGTTATAAGTATCAACATCCAGAGGAAAAATAAATTGCCTCTCTACATTACTAATCTTCCATTGGGCAGGACAAGACTAAAAACTCTTGGGAAACAAGTGTAAAGAACACTCATTCCTCACCATCACCTCTAGGCACAGGTGGGCAACTATGCACCAGACAAATTTAATCTATCATTGGACATCTCTATTTGAGTATTTTATTAGGATTTCAAACTCACCATGTCCAAAATCAAATTCACCTAAACCGTTTCCTCCTATCTTTCCCCAGCCCTGGTGCCAAACTATTTCCCTATTTGTTATTCAAATAACATTCTCTCTACATCTCAGTTATTTTCTCTCTCATAATCAGTCAATAATATGTCAAATCACAAACTGTCTACCTCCTTAAAGCTCTTCACTGACCCTTCTTTTCATTTTATTGATTTGTAATAACATTTGCACCATTTTTTTTTAGTTTTTATTTCTCCTGACTATAATAGTCTAATCTTTATTCTGCTGACAGATTAATCTTCTCAATTCATAGCCCCAAATACATAATTCCCATGCTCAAACACATTTAGAGTCTTCAAAATAGTTAACTATCTGAGTCAATATTTCTAACCTTCTAACCTTTCTAACCTATATTCTGAGACTATATTTCCAACACTTAACCTCTGTCCAACCTGTCATCTCCTTATATTTCTAGACTAGAACATAGTGCTTTAAAGTTCCTACTCAAGACATTTCATCCATCCAGGATCTCCAGTTTTTCAAGTCTCAAAGTTTATCATAATTTCCATTTTTATATGAAGACTTTGTTGATATTCCTATACTCCAAACTAAGCTAGTTGTGAATTCTCCATAAACATTACTACTACTTAAGACTTCTAATATAATCAAACTTATAAATTGGGGTTAGAGTTAAGGTTGGAGGATGAGCCAATTATTTGACTAATCCTCCTCTTCCCCTCTTCTAGGGCAAGAGTTGAGTCTTATTGATCTCTATAAACCTACAGTGTCTAGCATAGTTATCTGTCTTATAGTGTATTCAATCTATTTTTTTCCTGTGAAATAGAATGTTCAACCCCTAACAAATAACTTTCAACAAGCAGTTAAATTCATCTTCAGATACCAATAATGTGATGTTTGCTCCTGCTTGCAAAAGCCTTAAACATTTTAATCTTTCTTAAGTTAATGCAAAGTTCAAAGAGGCAAATGACACTTGAAAAATAAATTACTTCCAGGGCCTCCTTTTTCTTGGAATCCTTCTTCATTTAATTTTTCTCATTCCTGACAGTCAAAAACTCATCGATCTAGACTTAAAAGCCTGAGGAGCTTAAAGGTCACTGTAGGGGTCTGTTCAGTTTTAAATACAATTTAGAAAACCTTGAGAAAGAATGACAGTTCTTTTTCAGGAAGCTCCCATACATATTTCAATAGAACAACTCTCCAAATCAGAGATTATAAAATATTATACCACCAATGAAGTAATAGAAAAAGTCACTCACTGCCATGCAGAAAGATTTCCTTGATTTTCATGAAGAGTACAAAAGGCTATATTGTATTTATTTAAATCTGAGACTGACAAAAAATCAGAAAGAAAAAGAAAAGTAGTAATTTCTCTAAAAGATCATTATTTGGGAATAAATTACCATGCCAAAAAAAAAAAAAAAAAAAAAAGGCATGGACCTTCTTGATAACTTGTGAATTTAAGGCAGATGAAATGCCTCCTGCAGTACCCCTATAATAAACTCTGCTGATGAAGTATGTTAAGTATTCTAAGCTTGGGGAACATATAAAGCTTTGAAATCAATGTGTTTCCGGTACAGGGGATTAGGAAAAGAACTTAATAAATCAGCTTAGGAAATGCTTCATTTCCTGTACCATATCTGGGAAGGAAAACATAAAACAGGCAGAACCAGGTGCAGCAAAATCATATACGTGGATGGGAAAATCTCTTCCAATTCCTTCTGGACCTCACTCAGCTGGTCAATTTATGCTCTCTGGAGCTAATGCTCTTTTTTCTAGGATAAATGGGGTGGATTTTACAGACACTTGCCTTAAATTAACAAAGGCTCATTGACAGAGGCTGAAGCAGATAGTCATTATGTAACTGTTGTCTCTGCTTAAATGAGAAATTATTTCAGCTGGGTTAAAAGTTCCTTAGAAAGAAGATACTACTAACAGAGAGGTTGGGATCATTGCCAGTGAGCTAACGGACCTCGGTATTTTCTTAACATGACCATAACAGAAGAAATCTGCCAGGTCATCTCTGGGTTATTCCTCACCTTTCCATCTTCCTTACAGTCAGGTTTTGCAGCCTGATTCTATGGATTCTATTCCAATTTGCTTTCAGAAATACATGTAATCCATTCAGAGTTTAACAATGCAAGGGAAGTAGTATACTTATTGATGCTTGCACACCTGGGATGGCAAACAGCTGAACTCAGACGTTCAGAATTTATATTGACACGTGTTTATGAGCAGTGTTTCTCATAGCACCAATTCCGATCAATCTCTCCCATGCGAACTGCAGAGTTATTTATAAGCTAGTGCATTGATTTCTGTGTCACCTCATGAATAATTTTTGTTCTGAAAAAATCAGAACTTTGTAAATCATCTAAGCTAACTTTTGGTTTTAATACCCACTGCGACTTAAATCTGGAAGCTCCCAGATAGGTTGTAATCAATTTGATTTTGTAGTGTTTGGATATTTGTCCTAAATGTATACACATATTTTGAGAAATTAATGATAAATACTGTTCAAGAAGGAGTGTGTTTATTTTTTCTTACATAATCACTGCAAATTGGAATTTTGTAATCAGTGGACTTTTGAAAAGAGCACATGCGAAATAAAATTAGGGGCTGTGCTGGTAGCTCAGATGGTAAAGAATCCACATGCAATGTGGGAGACCTGGGTTAAATCCCTGGGTTGGGAAGATCCCCTAGAGGAGGGCATGGAAAAATTAAATTAGAATTGTTTTTCTTCCAGGGCTCCTCAGAGTCAGAATTAATGTGTCCCAACTGTGTTCCTTTATGATAGTATTTTGTATTTTGGTTTTTGCACTTATTAAATCTGTCTTGTGTTAGAAGTGCATGTTTTATTTCTCCCAGTGGTGTATTTACCACTATGGGCAAGGACAATGTCTCACTCATTTTTGCATACCTTGTACTGCTGAGTACATGGTGGGAGCCTAATAAATATTGATTAAATTTAATTACTTACAGTACATCTCTCTGGAAGGGTTAAAAGTCAAATGTAATCATTACTTGCAAATGGTAATTAATATAGTCAGGGCTTATATAGGTGTATATATATCCTTTATCTAAGTTTCAGAACCTGCAGTCAATCAGTAGGGTTTTTATGTCTATAAATTCCCTGAAATGTTACAGAAAATTTTGTACATATATGTGTAGATATGTGTTTATTTCTAAAGCAAGCATCTCTACACTTTAATCAAGTGATTCTCCTCCTTTCTCACCCTCCCCTCTCAAGATTTTTAGATTCACCTCCCCAGGGAGCTTTATCCAACCGCTCTTTCAGAGGCAGAAAACAGTTGGGACAAATAATTGACCAGCAACTGCAACACAACATTTCTGATTATTATAGCCTTTCACCCATACATGACAAACTTCTTGTATGTAGACTTACATTTGAAAAGAGTACATTTTTGAGAAATAGCCCATTTCTAACCAGCATATAATCCTCAGATTGTGACTTTCCAAAAAGGCTACTGTACATTCCCAGCACCTTTTGGATGCCACGGAACACACTGGAAGGCCGCTGCCGCAGCAAACGTTTTCCTCCAGTGAAAACAAGCATCCTTTCTGTGGTGCCTTTTCCATGCACTCTCCAGCCACACGCACACGCTCAGCTCAGCAAATGCACTGCTGCATCTTCATTTCAGGGCAAACTCCCTGAAGGTAAACTGAGGCTCAGAGTGCCTGAGGGTGATTTCTAATCCACACCATCAGAAAAACAAGAGAAATCCGTACCTGCGTTTTGCGCATTTCTAGAAATACTGGCCAGAAGAAGACAAAAGATGGGGCCTTGAAGCAGCTTCATAGTGCCCGAGGACGGTCACAGCAGCTCCTCTCTCCAGAGTCAGGCAGGGACAACACCCTCCCAGCCTGGCAGGGCCTTCTTAGCAAATGGAAAAGGTGTGCTGGATGTGAACAGCCGCTGCCCATTCCTACTTATTTCGGGGGCTCTGATAAAGAACGGGAGGAAATGCACACACTCCCTTTGGGAGTTCAACAGAGAGGAGATTTATTGTTTCAGTCCCTTACAGGAACTCTTTTTTTTTTTTTTTCCTCTTCCTTTGGCAGCCATTTGTGTTTTTGTTACTACATTATTTTGTTCTTCTTCAACAAAAAGGTCAGGACGGGTTTTGAACAGAAAGAGATCTTTCTTGAGAATGGATCATACAGGCTTTCTAACTTTTGTTTTGAAAGTGTGTTTCGGAGTGATTATAAAGGGGCCTCATTAAACAGTGACTAGGTTTGGATAAAGAGGCTTTAACTAACTGCCTGAGGGTTAAATTTTAAAGCAGAATTCACAAGGAATCGGCTTCTCTTTTTCCAACTTGAAAGCCAAATTAGTAAAAACCACCTTCTGGAGATAAATGCAAAACTTTATGAAAGTAGATCATGCTCTGAGTAAGGGAAAAGACTTCTTATTTAATGGCCAAGGAGGTTTTTCAGGATATTTCTCATAGAATTACGTAAAATCATGTGAAAGTCCACTGGTCATTCCTAGTCTTATTGTTGGAATCTGATGAAGGAAAAGGAAAAATTACTTATAATACTCCACAGATACTCTTCTCTAGGAAATGTGATTGAAAAGGCATTGGGGTGGGTAGAATGCTCTTGTAACAAATCAGTGAGGTTGAGAGAGATGGAGTCCTTGGACCAGAATACCAATCAGGCAAGATCTTCGGTGTATCAGGGATCTCTTTGATGTTAGCAGCAATTGATTAAAACATGTAATGCAGTCACAGTCCTGGCTAAAATCCCTGTGTGTGCCAAGTAATTCTACACTTCTTCCCAGTCACAGGCTGCACATCTAATCTCAGCCAATCATCCTTTTATATACCTTCAGGCATGAAGCCCTGTGGACAAAAGAGTGTCAATGGATCAATACTAATTCATCTGCTCCACCAATAAAGCTATTCCCAGATTACAGCTCCACCTGTTCATAAGGAGAACACACATTTCACTGCTGCACGGTGCTGGGCAGGACTCATGACAAGAGTGGTTAGAACAAGTCACTGAAAAACACCATAAAACACTAGCTTATTTTATCCTAAGTTACACCAAGTCCCAGAAGAGCCTCCAAGTGTCTATTTTGTGTATAAAGCCTAATTTTACTCTCCCTTCTAAGTAATTTTCTAAAACAGACTGCCTTTGCAGTTGTTACTCAATTTAGCATATCCTGGACAGTATAAAGATAGCAATGTATGTGAATAGATGTCACATGCACTTTCCAGAAATAAATTGGGTGTGGCCAAGAACTCACAGTGGAGACTTCACATTACCTCACTTCCTGCTCCTTGCTCTGTTTTAACTCTGGCGTTTTTAGCACACATGGTAAATTCTGATGGTTGAGTCTGTTGGTTAAAATCATTGCTGCAGGGATGCAACAATATTTTTATTTCTTTGATTTTGATGCCTGACTGCAAGGCATTTCCGTGAAAAAAACTAGTTGCTTATTACAAGAAAGCTTGATAATAGAAAATTAGGTATATTTAAAAGATAAGTCCTGCAGTTGAGAAAAATAAAGACAAAATTTGAGAAATACATTTTTAAATGGCTTGGCAAAAAAAAAATTGGAAAACTAGGAGTAATGTGGTGGGTCAGTTTCATTTAAATTGATGAGAAAGTACTTTTAAAGTAAAATAATTCATTGAAGCAGTGGAGACTGCAACAAGTTACAGAGATCAATGGCATAAAACAGAAAGTAAAACACAATATATATATAGTTATCTACATATATACATAGACACAGATACATTGCCTGCACGAGTGTGTGTGTGTGTGTGTGTAGAGGGCAGATACAGGCTAATTTAGCATATAGTAAATGTGATGAGTAGAATGGATTATTTCATTAGCAATTTTTGACAAGTAACAAGTGATCAGAAATAGAGGAAAATAACAGAATGGGAAAGACTAGAGATCTCTTCAAGAAAATTAGACATACCAAGGGAACATTTCATGCAAGGTGGGCACAATAAAGGACAGAAATGGTATGGACCTGAGAGAAGAAGAAGATATTAAGAAGAGGGGGCAAGAATACACAGAAAAACTATACAAAAAAAATCTTCATGACCCAGATAACCATGATGGTGTGATCACTCACCTAGAACCAGACATCCTGGAATGTGAAGTCAAGTGGGTTTTAGGAAGCATCACTACAAACAAAGCTAGTGGATGTGATGGAATTCCAGTTGAGCTATCTCAAATCCTAAATAATGATGCTGTTCAAGTGCTGCACTCAATATGCCAGCAAAGTTGGAACACTCAGCAGTGGCCATAGGACTGGAAAAGGTCTGTTTTCACTCTAATCCCAAAGAAAGGCAATGCTAAAGAATGTTCAAACTACCACACAATTACACTCATTTCACACACAAGCAAAGTAATGCTCAAAATTCTCCAAGCCAGGCTTCAACAGTACATGAACTTCCAGATGTTCAAGCTGGATTTAGAAAGGGCAGAGGAACCAGTGATCAAATTGCCAGCATCCATTGGATCATAGAAAAACCAAGAGAATTCCAGAAAAACATTCACTTCTGGTTTATTGACTATGCCAAAGACTTTGACTATGTGGATCACAACAAACTGTGGAAAATTCTTAGAGATGGGAATACCAGACCACCTTACCTACCTCCTGAGAAATCTGTATGCAGATCAAAAAGCAACTGTTAGATCCAGACATGGAACAACTGACTGGTTCCAAATTGGGAAAGGGGTACGTCAAGACCGTATATTGTCACCCTGTTTATTTAACTTCTAGGCAGAGTACATCATGTGAAATGCTGGACTGGATGAAACACAAGCTGAAATTAAGTTTGGCAGGAGAAGTTTCAATAACCTCAGATACGCAGAAGACACCACCCTTATGGCAGAAAGTGAAGAAGAACTAAAGAGCCTCTTGATGAAAGTCAAAGAGGAGAGTGAAGAAGCTTGCTTAAAACTCCACATTCAAAAAATGAAGATCATGGCATCCGGTCCCATCACTTCACGGCAAACAGATGGGGAAGCAGTGGAAACAGTAACTGACTTTATTATTTTGGCCTCCAAATCACTGCAGATGGTGACTACAGCCATGAAATTAAAAGATGCTTGCTTCTTGGAAGAAAAGCTATGACAAATCTAGACAGCATATTAAAAATCAGAGACATTACTTTGCCAACAAAAGTCCATCTAGTCAAAGCTATGGTTTTTCCAGTGGTCATGTATGGATGTGAGAGTTGGACTGTGAAGAAAGCTGAGCACTGAAGAATTGATGCTATGGTGTTGGAGAAGACTCTTGAGAGTCCCTTGGACTGCAGGGAGCTCCAACCAGTCAATCTTAAAGGAAATCAGTCCTGAATATTCATTGGAAGGACTGATGCTAAAGCTGAAACTCCAATATTTCGGCCACCTGATGTGAAGAACTGACTCCTTGGAAAAGACCCTGATTCTGGTAAAGATTGAAGGCAGGAGGAAAAGAGGATGACAGACGATGAGATGGTTGGATGGCATCACTGATTTGATGTATATGAGTTTGAGCAAGCTCCAGGAATCGGTGACGGACAGGGAAGTCTGGTGTGCTGTAATCCATGGAGTTGCAAATAGTCTGACATGACTGAGTGATTGAATAAGTTACTAATCATCTTAAAAAATCAACGTTAGCTATCTACTTCAAATACCAAAATAATATCTTATATGTTAAAATTTAAATGTAAAAATCAAAATTATAACATTCTGAAAGAGAAATAAGTGTATGTAACTATAATAGAGAGGCTATTTTGTGGATAAAACCAAAAGAAAAGTTCTTACAAGAAAGTTTTAATTTGTTTTCTTATATAGAAAGTAAAAGATTTTTGGTTCAACACATTATAAGATGAAAAGGCAAATTTAAATGCCTGTAAAAAAATAATACATAATTATGATTTGAATCCTTCCTATGTAAAGACCTCTTGCTAATAAATAATAAAACAATGACTCTGCCCCTTAAACACAGACAAAATAACATCATCATGGAAGAAATAGAAGACCAACAAAATGGAAAAGCATATTTATCTCAGTAGAAATCACAAAGAAATGGATGTTCAAGAATTGACATAACATTTTTTTTGCCATCCCAATAAAATTAGGTATATTTTCTGACAAGTCCCAGTTTTAAAGAATTTAAAGAAAGTTACTGTCTTATTCTTGGTGTATGATCTTTCAGGTGGTTGTAACCTGACAACATACAACAAAGTTATTGATACACCAAAACAACACACACCTATATTAAAGAACCATACTCTTTGAACTTGCAATTATATGCTTATGAGTTTATTCTAAAAATGAAGATGCTCATTATAGTTTATGTTATTATAAACATTTGTCAACATTAATTATTAGAGAATAAGATAGAATATTTTGCCACAAAATACCAAAGAAATTGTTATGGATATGGAAACACATTCATGATATTTTGTTGCATGTTCCTGTGCATTTGTATGTACATATGCATATATACCTACACATGAATATATACATATATATATATAATAGAAAATATTAACAGTGCTTATCTCCTGGTAGTGAGTTGCAGATGGGTTTTAACTCATAATTGTTTATTTTTCTTTAAACGTTTCTCAGAGCAAAACATTATTTCTATCTTTAAACAAAACCAAGTTTTTGTATGATCTGATACTTTTTGTTTAATATTTTGACAGAATATTTATAAAACATTTTGTATTCTAACCTACTTGAATGTTTTAATTATTTGAAAGATAGATAATTACTTAATAATCTATGGCTTAAGAGTGCTTTAATAAAAGAAAACCTGGGAAGAGACCTAAACCACCTTAACCTAAGAGATGAAAAGGTGCTTTTGCTTTGTTTTTTCCCCCACAACTTGTCCTCTGTATTCCTTGCTGAATCAGAAAGACAAGCTGTTGTGGGGTCATGCAAGAGCAATCTCAGAATTCTTTACAAGCACTTCTTAAGGTCTGCCACTGACTTCTTTGATACTGAATAAGTTGTATAATGAAGACTCCAACACTGATGCGTGTATGTTAACTTGTGTGGTACTGAAAAGATTTATTCAGCTGTCATCATGATTGAACCCCCAAATTAAACTTCCTTTCCATACCTGATTCTTCCCCTCAGCCAGCTTGTCACTGAATAAAATCACCCAAAGAGGTAGGAAGACCAGAAAGTGATCATGAACTGGCAAAGGGCATGAGCTCTTGTGTTCAAATTCTGGCTCCTTCCTTTAGTCCTCGGTGGCACTACTGAGTTACTCAGCCTCATTAAGTCATATTCCAGAGTCTTCTAAAATTGTATATTAAAGCAAACAAACCTTAAACTTGTAATTTAGGCTGAAATAAATTGTCTTAGATCAATGATATATTTCATGTTGTTAGGATTTTTAAATAACTCATAAATTTCCAAAGTGATTAACCACTTTACAAAAAAGTATTCAGATGATAAGAGTTCCAAAATATTGTCAGGAGCAGATTAAACAAAGTCTCAACTCTTTTTCTCAGGATTTTATTTCATGTTCCACTGCAGATTTTAAAATATCAGATCCTTTCTCTGGTATAGATAGAACCTAACAAATTATTTTTGTTACTTCCCTATCTGAAATCCCTGGTGGCTCAGATGGTAAAGAATCTGCTTGCAATGCAGAAGACCTGGGTTCAATCCCTGGGTTGGGAAGATCCCCTGGAGAAGGGAATGGCAACCTACTCCAGTAGTCTTGCCTGGAGAATTCCATGGACAGAGGAGCCTGGTGGGCTACAGTCCATGAGACCAAAAATTGTTGGACACAGTTGAGTTACTAACACTTTCAACACTATCTAAAATGGGAATTGGAGGATCTCCTGAAGGTATTGAGAAAAGAGCTGAAGATAAACAGACTCACGTACTAGAGATATTAAGTCCCTCTCCTGCACAGCCAAAGTGGATATGAGGATCAATAGTGGGTCCTGGAGAAGGGAATGGCAACTCACTCCAGTATGCTTGCCTGGAGAATTCCATGGACAGAGGAACCTGGAAGGCTACAGCACATGGGTTCACAAAGAGTCAGACATGACTGAATGACTAACACAACACTATACAACAATGCCAGTAAAATATCTTCCTCACTTCCTGTATTTCTGGTAATCAATTCCTTGTGTCTCAAGGCTAACATTACATTATTTCTCCTCAAATGAAAAAGCAGACATGGCAAGCTGATTTTTGAAGCTTCCAAAGAGCATAGCTTTTACATTCTACAATTGTTGTTTTCAGTTGTCAGTCATGTTGGACTTTTTGTAACTCCATGGACTGCAGCATGCCAGGCTCCCTTGTCTTTCACTATCTCCCAGAGTTTGCTCAAACTCATCTCTATTGAGTTGATGACGCCATCCAACCATCTCATTCTCTGTTGTCTCCTTCTCCTCCTGCCTTCAATCTTTCCCAGCATCAGGGTCTTTTCCAATGAGTGAGTTCTTCATATCAGGTGGCCAAAGTATTGGAACTTCAGCTTCATCATCAGTCCTTCCAATGAATATTCAGTGATTCATTACAATTTTACACCTCAACATATAGAGAGTTCTTTCATTTCACACCAACTTGATAGGGTTCAAGTCTTGATATACAAGGACATAAATATGGAGGAATCATAAAAACACAGTAGCTCATAGATAAAATTTACAAAAAATTATTTTAGAACAAATTCTTAAAATGTCATCATTTTTCAGGAGTAACCTTGACAAATGTTGAATGAATTTGCATATCCAACAGTTGAAATGACTGCAGTTCATTATTCTGTAAAAAAGTTCTTCTGTTGGACCACTCTTGTTAAAAAGTTCAATCACCATTTTTCATCCTCATCTCCCTTAAGAAGCTCTGAAAATCATTGCCATAAATTGATTCGTTTGTATACAAAACTGAACTTAAGGGTCTTTTCCCATTAATCATGTAGATTATATTAACAAAGAAATGAGATTTTTTTACTAGAACTTTTGGGCAATAAATGAAAGATAAATCACTGAATTATATCTAATGAAGCACAGGTATGGCTACTTCCTTGGAATTCTGGAATATTTAAATGAACTCAGAAATAAACAGGCAAATATAAAGTACTTCATTATTTACTCAACTTTCCGTTTACTTCAGCTGTTACTACATACTCCATGTCCAAGATTTCTGCTCTGATGTCTTATTTTGGGTGTGCTGGAAATAGTATCTTAGGGAAATATTCTTTTTTTATGTCAAATGACACCTAATAAAAATGAGTGAGCAGTATATGCCAGGGATTTTTCACAGACATATTTATACAAAAGTGTGATGAAAGTGAATGGCATCTCAGTGCTCACTGTTTATATATGTTCCATCCAGCTTAACTAAGCTACCTATTCAGATTTTACTCCTTTTTTTCCCTACCCATTTTAGTTCTTATTTTCAGTTTAGCAAATCCTTTTTACATTGTTCATCTCTGTGGCCATTTCGTAATACTCAAAGGAATCTTCCACAGGACCAGATCTGAAACAATTTAAAAGCATGATGAGGTGATTTATTTACTTCTTCCTTCCAAACTTCCAGACAAATGGAAGTTGAAATTAATTCTCTACAATCTGGGTTGTTTCTTTCTCTCCTTTATTTTTTTTTCCAAATAAAGAAAGCCAGCTACAGGCACAGTTTTCTCGTATTCATTGAAACATATAAACTTAAAATTAGAAATAGTGTCTGTACTGGTTCATTCCTCTTAATAAACCACTCTTTACACAGAACTAACTCAGTGAAAGAATGACCTTACTAATGTCTTTGGGGCTATTCCCCAGGAATTTAAGAAATTGCTGCTTACTCTGTGTCTATTTCATTCTCATTTTGGTCTTTCTCTTGCAGGATCCAGTGGATCTACCTACCTGGTGTTCAGTTTGGTCTTCCCTAGGATGCTATATCTCAGAACAACACTCTACTAACCTGGAAGAGATTTCTCAGATTATGAAGTTCTATACCCTCCACCCAGACTCACCAAAACCAGCTGAAATTTGCAGTCAAGATTTTGATGAACATCTAGATCCCTGTATTATGCAGGTTCATGTGACTAGTTTTAGGCAGAGGGTTTACACAGAAGTAACATGTCGCTTCCAGGACAATGCATAGAAGAGCCCATATGAGTCCTCTATGTTTTTATTTTCCTTCCATGGCAACCTTTGACACCATGTATCCCTGATGGAGCAGTCTGTATCCCTGATGGAGCAGTCTGTGTCCCTGGGTAATTGTGTGAAGCAAAGCCCTCCATCTCCAACAACACAGACCTGTTCTGAATTTGTATGAGTCTTATGTAAATATTTATTGCATTAAGCCACTTAGATTTCAAGTTTATTTTGCTATTGAAGGCTATTTTGAACAATAGAGGACTATACTTATTACCTCCACTTGAAAATCTTGATTTGATAGAATTATTAGGCTGGCAAAAAAGTAATTGCAGTTTTGGACCATGAATTTTAAATCTTTATCAGTTCAGTCAGTTCAGTCACTCAGTCGTGTCCGACTTTTGCAACCCCATGAATCACAGCACGCCAGGCCTCCCTGTCCATCACCAACTCCCGGAGTTTACTCAAACTCATGTCCATCAAGTCAGTGATGCCATCCAGCCATCTCATGCTCTGTCGTCCCCTTCTCCTCCTGCCCCAATCCCTCCCAGCATCAGGGTCTTTTCCAATGAGTCCACTCTTCGCATGAGGTGGCCAAAGTACTGGAGTTTCAGCTTCAGCATCAGTCCTTCCAGTGAACACCCAGGACTGATTTCCTTTAGGATGGACTGGTTGGATCTCCTTGCAGTCCAATGGACTCTCAAGAGTCTTCGCCAATACCACAGTTCAAAAGCATCATTTTTTTGGCGCTCACCTTTCTCACAGGCCAACTCTCACATCCCTGCATGACCACTGGAAAAACCATAGCCTTGACTAGACGGACCTTTGTTGGCAAAGTAACGTCTCTGCTTTTTAATATGCTGTCTAGGTTGGTCATAACTTTCCTTCCAAGGAGTAAGCGTCTTTTAAGTTCATGGCTGCAATCATTATAACTAGGCTCAAATACACCACTATTAATTGAAATAGGAACCATTACAATCAATACATTTTTGCCAATGAGAAATGTTTGTTTATTTCTGTAGCATAAAGATCTGTGCTTCAGAATTTGATGAACTCTTGGAAAGCACTTCCTGTTTCCTGATGATTGTGGAAGTGTTTTCCCTGCAAAACTTTGTAGAGATGCTTGAAGATGTGGTAATTGGTTGGTGAGAGGGTAGGTGAAAATGACAGAGGAGGCAAAACTTCATAGCCCAAATCGTTCAACTTTTGAAGTGCTAGTTGTGTGATGTGTAGTCAGGTGTCGTTGTGGAGAAGAATTGGGCTCATTTTGTTGACCGATGATGACTATAAGCATTGCAGTTTTTGGTGCATCTCCTTGATTTGCTGAGCATATTTCTTAGATATAATGGTTTCATCAGGATTTAGAAAGCTGTAGTGGATCAGATGGGTAGCAGACCACTAAACATTGACCATGAACATTTTTTGGGTGCAAGTTTGGCTTTGAGAAGTGCTTTAGAGCTTCTTCTGGGTCCAACCACTGAACTGGTCATTCTTGGACAAAATCCACTTGGACAAAAATCCACTTTTTGTCACCATGTCACAATCTGATTAAGAAATGGTTCATTGTTGTTGCATAGAATAAGAGGTGACACTTCCAAACAACAATTTTTTTTTATTTTCAGTCAGCTCAAGGATTTCATCAAGGCTTTATATTGTCACCCTGCTTATGTAACTTACATTCAGAGTACAGCATGAAAAATGCCAGGTGACTAGATGAATCACAAGTTGGAACCAAGACTGCTGGGTGAGATATCAACAACCTCAGATATGCAGATGATACCACTTTAATGGCAGAAAGTGAAGAGGAACTAAAGAGGCGCTTGATGAAGGTGAAAGAAGACAGTGAAAAAAGCTGGCTTAAAATTCAACACTCAAAAAACGAAGATCATGGCACCCAGTCCTATCACTTCATGGCAAATAGATGGGGAAAATGTGGAAATAGTATCAGATATAAGTTTTTGAGCTCTAAAATCAATGCAGATGGTGACTGCAACCACGAAATGAAAAAACGCTTGCTCCTTGGAAGAATAGCTATGTCAAACCCAAAAAGTTTTATTTATTTTTTTCAGACAGTGTTTTAAAAAGCAGACATCACTTTACCAACAAAGGTCCATATAGTCAAAGCTATGGTTTTCCCAGTAATCATGTTTGGATGTGAGAGTTGGACTATAAAGAAAGCTGAGTGCTGAAGCATTTATGCTTTCAAACTGTGGTGCTGGAGAAGACTCTTGAGAGTCCCTTGGACAGCAAGGAGATCAAATCAGTCAATCCTAAAGGAAATCAACCCTGAATATTCATTGGAAGGACTGATGCTGAAGCCAAAGCTCCAAAACTTTGACCACCTGATGTGAAGAGCTTACTCACTGGAAAAGAGCCTGATGCTGGAATAAGTTAGGGGCAAGAGGAGAAGGTCATGACAGAGGATGAGATGGTTGGATGGCATCACTGACCCAATGGGCATGAGTTTGAGAAAACTCATGGAGATAGTGATGGACAGAGAAGCCTGGCATGCTGCAGTCCATGGGGTCGCAAAGAGTTGAACATGACTTAGTGACTGAACAACATGAGGCACCCACTTATTGAGCTTTTCCACCTTTCCAATTTGCTTAAATTGCCAAACGACCATAGAATGGTAAGTATTGAGTACTTTGACACCTTCTGTAGTTGTAAGAGGATCAGTTTTGATGATGTCTCTCAAAGGGTCGTTGTCAACTTCCAATGGCCAGCCACTGAGTTTCTCATCTTCAATGCTCCTGCCTCCTTTGCAAAACTTTTTGAATCACTACTGCACTGTACATTCATTAGACAAATTTGCTGTTGATGTTGTGAGTTGTCCCTGTTGTTTTATGATCAAATTTGAACTCTAATATGAAAATCACTCAAATTTGCTTTTTGTATAACATCATTTCCCTAGTCTAAAATAAATATAAAATAAACAGCAAGTAATAAGTCATTGGGTAAAAAAAAAAACATAAAGTGTGAAATAGTCACTAAAATGATGTATAACATAACCACATTTATTTAAGAATATATTCCAATATCAAACAGCAAAGTTCAACAGTGTACAACTGCAATCACTTTTGAACCAACCTAATAAGACCAAAATGGTCACACTTTTTAGACATCATTAACCTCTCACACTAGATAGTAAACTTCTCAGTGGCAGAGCATTAGTCTTGGTCTTCTACCCACCCTAGTTTAGCACAGAGGCTGATGCAGAACGATTAATTTTTTATGTCATCTAGATTGAGTTCTCTGTTCTGACCCCAACCTCTCAGGAAGGCCTTATATTGAGTCTTATTTTCTCCCCCACATTTATCAGCTCCATTTTTCCTTCAGCAATAAAATGCAATGGAATCTTTTTTTTATCCAATTGAAGGCTTGTTGATTGGCACAGGAGGTGGATGGGAAGGAAAGACATCCAGATATGTTCTTAGAAATTATATAGATATCCTCATTTTACTGAAAAGAATTAGTATATCATGAGAACATGGGCTTTGGGGGGCCAGACAGTCTTAAGGCTATCATTTTCTCTATGACTAAGGACAAGTCCTCTAATCCTCTTTTGCTCATTCTTAAAATGGATAAAAAGTAATTGTCAAAAACGAGCTTCCCAGTGGGCTTCCCTAGTGGCTTAGATAGTAAAGAATCTGCCTTCAATGCAGGAGACCGAGGTTCAATTCCTGGGTAGGGAAGATTCCCTGGAGAAGGGAATGACTATTTACTCCAGTACTTGCCTGGGAAATCTCATGGACAGAGGAGCCTGGCGGGCTACAGTCCACGGGGTCACAAAGAGTCGGACATGACTGAATGACTGAGCATGGACACTTATCAAAATAATACATGAGATTTACATATGTAAATTACCCAAAGCAGCTAGCATTCCTCGTATCCAGCCCTATTGCATGACACTAGGATAGAAACAGCTTTTTCTTGAGTCTTAGTTTATTCATCTATAAAATGATAATGACAGTTCTAAGTTCTGAAACTATCCAGTTGATAGAGTTATTTCAAAAGTTAAAGATGATATGAATGAAAGTACTTAAAAACCTTAGTTTCTATATGAAAGTAAGATACAGGTTTTTTGTTTGTTTGTTTCCTGAAAATTAAGAATATGTTTCATAAAGTAATACAAACAGTTACAAACCAGGGTGTTAATAATTAAGAACATAGCCATTATTAAATGCCTTACCTTGCCAGAATGCAAACAATTTTAGCAAAATGTAAATATTTTGAACCAATCTTCTCAAAATAAATTATTTCCATTTCATCACAAAATAAAAATTGTTTACAAATGTTTTCAACTTCATTAAACTAATACTGGCTTAATATTTTCCCATCCTGTATAACTAAAGATAAAAATATCTTGGATGAACAACAAAGCTGGGACACAATTCGACCCATTCTTCCAAACACAGACTTTGGTCAGAGGAAATGACATAGTAATGAATTTCACAAGCAGATGAGTGCTACATCTGAGCACACTTCCAACCATAGAATCCAAATTTCCTGCCTTAGGAGGTTTTGGATTCTTATATCCTGAACTGGCCTGACACTATACCACTGACAGTTTTGCCCATGTTTATCCATAAATCTTAATATTAGAGTCATCCTGAGAAATTTTTCAAAGACCTATATGTTGAGGCCTCAACCATAAAATTTCTATTTAAGAAGTCCAGGGTGGGGATTAGGCATATATATGGGGGGGGGGGGAATATATATATATATATATATATATATATATATATATATATATATATATATATGTATGTATGAATGCATACCAGTAAATCTGATGGTTACTCTCAGTTAATAATTACTAATTTAGATCATTATGAAAAGAAGGTTTTGTTTGTTTGTTTTTAAATAAATATGTGCTTTCTGTCTTTAAAAGGAAGCAGCTGCCTTTCCTAGTCCTCACTCTCAGTATCCACTACAGCAGTCTTTGCTCTAAGAATCTGTGTTTCTAATTGACTCTTTGTAGGCCTTCTTGACATCAGTAAAACAAAGATTTAAAAAGCAGCAGCAGTATTTCAGAAACTCACTTTTACAGAATTTTTGCTACTTTAAAGTACAAATTCCATTAATTCCATTTATATTTTCAAACTTCCAGCTAATGAAGCCTATCTTGATCTTTTCAAGGGGCAATGAGTTCAGGCTATTGAAAAGACATATTTAGTTCTCATGATTTTGAACCCTTCAGTATCAAACATTCCAAACTGCCTTGAATAGTTGTTTATGAATTCCTTTAAATTCATTATATTTGCATCCTGATTTATAGAACAAGAATAAAATACCACCAACTCTTGAAGTAATGATTATATTCTAAGTGTTTAGATTTTTTTCCTTTATATTTGGCTGAGGTGTTTTGTGAAAGTGGTTCATCGTGTCTGACTCTTTGCAAATCCACGGACTGTAGCCAGCCAGGCTCCTCTCTCCATGGAATTCTCCAGGCCAGAAGATCTTCCCAACCCAGGGATTCAACCCAGACCTCCCGCATTGCAGGCAGATTCTTTACTTTCTGAGCTACCAGGGAAGCCCTATTGGAATGCGTTGCCATTCCCTCCTCCTGGGCATCTTCCCAACCCAGGGATTGAACCCAGGTCTCCCACATTGCAGGTGAATTCTTTCACCATCTGAGCCAGCAGGGAAGCCCAAGAAATACTGGAATGGGTAGCCTAACCCTTCTCCAGGGGACCTTCCTAACCCAGGAATTGAACTGGGGTCTCTTGTGTTGCAGGTGGATTCTTTACCAGCTTCTAGAAGCCCAAAGAAATGTTTTAGTGAACACTCAAATTTGAGACAAGGTGTGATTCCATTAGGATGGCATTCTGTCTAATCAGTTTAATAACTCCTTGTTTTGTTTTATGTTGCCCAAATAGTCTTCTAACTACACCTTTGCCACCCAAGTAGAATTCTTTTGGAAAAAGAAAAAACTAAAAAAAAAATCAATTTGACCCATATGGCACGCCTCAGTTCCTTAGCAGTAACTATTTTCTATGAAATTAGTAAATTAGAATTTGTGTTTTTTCTCCAATCAGCTTCTTTGATGAAACTAGCTTGTTTTAATTCTTTAGATCTGGCAAATTTGAGTTTCTGGGTCTACAAAACTGAATGCTGATCCATTGTGGCTGGATGCTGATCCACTGTGGCCCAACCACATCACACCTCTATGAGAGTCCTGTTGGGGTATTACTGGAAGAGCAGTGCCTATTCTTTCTGTTGACTTTCTTCATGTTGAAAATAATGAAAAATAGAAGCATTTGCTGTACTAAACATACTGGCCCCATGACATTCCAAGAGACAAAGCTCTAGAAGACAAAATCTGAGGCTCAGGAATAAAGGCACCTTAAAAGGCCATGTGGAACCTCCACTCTGCAAGAAGTCAGACTTCCTCTCCACCTACTGTCTTTCCACAGTCTTCATTCTGCATGAAACACCATAGAATGATGGATAAAACTTCCACCAGAGACAGATCTGGGGGCAGAAGCAGATTTACCGCAAAGCTAATGAAATTTATGCTTCAGAGATTTTCCCTTGTATATACTAATTTCATCTAAGGTCATCTGAGTGGGACCCAGCAATGCTTACATGTAGTGATTAAGTTTTTGCTGTAAAATTTATAAAAGGAAGATGTTTTAACTGCAATCAGGATTATGGCTTCACTTTCTCTTGTCTCCCGTTTTCTTCTGCTGGGTAGCATTGGAATAGATATTATGAGGACATGGCTTAGAAGAAAATTGAGTTGAGAATTTAGTTAGGAGTTGATGGCATGTATTTTGTGTGGTTTGCAGTCACTTTTATGTATTATTAAGTTATGGCTAGCTGCTTCAATGTCTTTCAGGAATGTCTTCACTGGTCACTGCATTGATTGGCCTTCTGTTGTGCATGGATAGGCCTATGTCTGACTATGATATGAATGCACTTGACAGCTCTTGGTGCTGGAATTTTGTGGACTGTGGAAGCAAAACAATATCTGAAATGTATAAAGTCAAATAGTAATTTGTGAGTAATTCTAATCATGAAATGCATCAAATCACATGCTGAATACGTGGTTCCTTTTGTTCCCGTCTGTCAGGAAGGTAATAAATGCCATATATTCATGCAGTTTTTTCTTTTCTGATAGGAATCATGAGAAATAGAATTTATCAGGTTGCCAGTATTTCTTGGATTAGTATTACAAGCATCAAGCATACACATGTATGCGGTCACAGGTATATAGTATGTGTGTGCATGCTTAGTTGTGTCTGACTTTTTGCGACCCCATGGACCGTAGCCCACCAGGTTCCTCTCTCTATGGAATTCTCCAGGCAAGAATACTGGGTTGAGTTTCCAATTTCCTACTCCACGGGATCTTCCTGGCCCAGGGATTGAACCAATGTCTCTTGAGTCTCCTGCATTGGCAGGTGGATTCTTTACCACTAGTGCTACCTGGGAACTAACCTAGAACAAGTTTTGTTCAACCCAGATGGAGAAAGACTGATTATCTTTCTCTTCTCCCTGTATAAATGGTTTTACAAAATTTTTCGTCATATTAAGAAGTGATCAAATATTACAAAGCCAAAATATATAGAAAATACATACTACAGAGAGTGTTTTTTTTGTGACATTTTTGGTGCTTTTTAACTTTTAAAATATATCATCTGTTGTGCTTTTTCTCTCTCATTCTAAAGGAATAATTGCCTTCATACTATATATTCTTTCCTTAATAATGATCGTCACTTCTTATAAGCTTCAGTCCACACAAAAATCTTTTTCTTGTCCTCCTTGGGGGAGCTAAATGGAGAATGTTAAAATGTCTAAAATATTCAATTAAAACATAATATGGTCCTGGGAAAATGTCTCTAAATCTGTACAGTGTAGTATGAAACTCTACCAGTTCTCTGTTTGCAATTTCGCTCTCTAACACACACACACACACACACACACACACACTCACACACACAGAGGTTGCCTAGGCTTTTCCTACTTCAAAGAGCAGAACAGACATTTTCTACATTCAACACTGTAATTTGCATACACAATCACTAAGCCTTAGTGAAAGAATTCAACAGTAACTTTGTTTTCTTGTTTCCACAAAAGGCCGAATGATACTTCCTCTACTGATTCCAAATCTACTTGGAAAGATAACTCTTCTCAAACCTCTATGTCTCTAAACAATGTTTACCTGCTCTGGGTTTCTGAGAGAAATCTTTAAACTTCTCTTATATGTCTAGTCAGTTGTCCTTGGTTAGTTATGCTGAGGTGCTAACTAGGAACATAACTCAAGATCATGCAGAAGAAGGGCTCTGTTCTCTCTGGGAAAGCCACAAGTAAGATACTCCTTGATTAGATGAATAGATCATATAACTAAATCTACAAACCTAATAACTGGAATTTCTTTCTTTTTTTTTTTTTTTGTACACAGTCTTTGAAGTAAAAGAAAAGCATTCAGTTGGATGAGTTTATGCTAATAAATTTGAGATTTTCATTTAGTATAACACTCTACTAAAGTCAATGACAAACCTAGACAGCATATTAAAAAGCAGAGACATCACTTTGCTAACAAATGTCCATATAGTCAAAGCTATAGTTTTTCCAGTAGTCATGTATGGATGTGAGAGTTGGACTATAAAGAAAGTTGAGTGCCAAAGAATTGATGCTTTTGAACTGTGGTGTTGGAGAAGACTCTTGAGAGTCACTAGGACAGTGAAGGGATCAAACCAGTCAATCCTAAAGGAAATCAAACCTGAATATTCATTGGAAGGACTGAAGCTGAAGCTGAAGCTCCAATACTTTGGCCACCTGATGTGAACAGCTGACTCACTGGAGAAGACCTTGATGCTGGGAGGGCAAGAGGAGCAGGTCATGACAGAGGATGAGATGGTTGGATGGCATCACCAACTCAATGGATATGAGTTTGATCAAACTCCAGGAGATGGTGAAAGACAAGGAAGCCTGGCATGCTGCAGTCCATGGGGTTACAGAGAGTCATACATGACTGAGCAACTGAATGACAAAGTCTCAGAAACTGACTAGGTGAGTGTCAGGCCCTGAACCAGCCTCCCAACTCTTGGTCCAGTCTTTTCTGGTTACACTCCTATTCTGTACCCAGAACTCCAGCAAGAGATGGTAGGTTTAAAATACAAAAAAATTAAGGTTCAACATCACAAAATGAACCCATAACTTAAAAATAAGTTGGAGGTCAAGACTTGTGGACAATTTTGGAGGTCTCAGAGTAACTAGAGTCAAACAAATAAAATGCAACAGTTTGTAAAAGATTAAATCATCATTTGTTCAGCAAATATCTATTGAATACCTATTATGAGCCCATTACTGGCATAGGGGTCAGGTATAAAACAATAAACAGGACAGATTAGTCCCCACTCTCATGGTATCTATGATGGAAAAGCATATCTTATTTGCAAATTATTTGATTAATAATATTCATTTATTTATTATGTTAGTTTGATTAAACAGCCATAAAAATTACCACAGACTGGTGGTCTGAACAATAGAAATTTATTGCTTACAGTTGTGGAGGTTGGAAACTTTTGAGCCGGAATGAAGATACTGTTGATTCAGTTCCTGGTGGGAACCCTCTTCCTGGCTTGCAGAGGTCCTCCCTCTCACTACATCCTCACATGATAGGAGAGGAAGAGCCAGCTCTC
The DNA here is from genome assembly GCF_963930625.1 of Muntiacus reevesi. Classification (NCBI taxonomy): domain Eukaryota; kingdom Metazoa; phylum Chordata; class Mammalia; order Artiodactyla; family Cervidae; genus Muntiacus; species Muntiacus reevesi. The sequence goes on along the minus strand of NC_089264.1, from coordinate 23,349,060 downwards.
TACTGTCTGTTCTCAAGGTGTCAATCTAATGGCCTTGTTGTTGTTCATTTGCTAAGTCATGTTCAACTCTTTGTGACCCCATGAACTGTAGCATGCCAGGTTCCTCTGTTCTCTACCATCTTCTTGAGTTTGCTCAAATTCATGTCCATTGAGTCAGTGATGCTATCTAACCATGACCTCATCTAAACCTAATTATATCCCAAGGGCCCTATCTCCAAATATCTTTTCACTGGGGCTTATGGCTTCAACAAATGAGTTTGAGAGTGGTGTGATTTAGTCCATAGAAATGATTTAATTTAAAAAAATAGAGAAACATAATTATAAATATTTAATTATTACAATTATCATTTAATTAAAATTGTAATTAGAGTTACCAAAAGAAATGTAAATTATATAATGAAAATATATAATAAAGAAATTCTATTCTAGTAATTTGGAATTCTCTGAGGATTAGACATTAACTCAAGACCTAGAAGATAAGTCAACCTTAGATAAGCAAAGATAGGCTTTGTTGGGAAACTGTGGAGGCCCAGAAACCAAAATATCTTATTGCATCCAAGGCAAAAGAAAAGAGGTCACTGTGGCTACAGAAATGAGCAAGAGGGACATAATACAATATGAGATTAGAAAGATGGGCATGCTGAAGTGTGCCATGATAAGGATACTGAACTTTAGCATAAGGGTCAAAAGCTTTCAGGGAATTATTCCAGGCATGGGAGTGAGTTGCTGATGCTCTGTGAAAGAAAACATTATTCAAGGAGATATGTAGAAGGTCATATTGAGATGGCCCAATGAAGGATTGAATTAACAATTGAGGATAGTAAAGCATTTCTCTAAGGCTCTGACTTGCATAATTCAAGGACTAATGGTGCTATTCACAGTGACAAAGAACAATAAAAATACACAGGGTTTTCGGAGGGAGTTTGTAGTTTGATTTTGAAGATGCTGAGTTTTAGGTTCTCTTGAGTTTTCAAGAAGAGATATAAGTAGGGCATGCATATATCTATCTGAAGATAACAGAACAAACATTAGCTAGAGATAGTGTAAATTTATGTGTATGTTATGTACACATTGTTATTTTAAGTAAATGCGATGGATAAAATTGAAAAGGAAAAAAGGGACTACAGTAATTCTAACATTTGTTGGATGAAGAATACGGAGTCTACAAGGAGAAAAGGAACTTCCAAAAAATAAGTTTAAAACTTCTTGACAGAGAAAAAAGAAGAGAGTCTCAAGAAAAGTGGAGAAGACCTACACCCTGGAATGCTGCAACAAGGCTAAGTAAGATGAGGCCTTTACAATGCCCCATGAATTCAGCAATATTTCAACAGGTAATGTGGATGGAAGTCATCTTAGAATGGTTTAATGCATGAGCAGAAGATTGGGGACTATCCTGAGAAAATGTAGACTGCAATTATAAGAGCATATTTTTTAGTTTAGCTGGGAAGAATTGGAGAAGAGAAAGGGAATTACTGGGAGGTGGAAACTCTTTTGGAGTAGGACAATTATGATAAGGAGATGGGAAACAGGAAGTGAAGATTGCAAGTACATATGAGAGATTTTTCTGCTCAGCTGGGAAGAAGAAAGGAAATGGAAGTTATTATTGGGGGGTGGCTGTAGGTCCTAGGAAACAGTTTTCAAAAACTCACTTATACTGCAGTAGTGTGGCAAATAGATTGGAGAGGCCCATGAGAGGAAACGGACAATAAGGTCATTGTCTTCACAAAGCAAAAATGACTTGACCTAGAGCAGAAATGGGCAGAACTAGATGAATTTAAGAAAGATTTTGGAAGTAAAATTTCAAGATTTGGTGATTATTTGTACACAGGGAGAGTGGGAGACAGGACGATTTCCAGATTTCTGGTCTGAATTATCAAATGGGTGATTGAGTTGTTTACTAAAAACAATAAACCAAAAGAGGCTTTTTGGAGCTAAGTGTGGATTAAAGTTTGATCATGTTAACTATTAAATTTTGAGTATGGATTAAGGTTTAGTTTGAGGTGTCTATAAAAACACCAAATAAAAATAAACAGTCAGTAGTTAGTTTGGGGCTAGTAGAGAGGAGTGGGTCAAAGATGCAGTTTCGTAGAAAGCAGCTCTGGTTTATATGTGGTAATTACAGCCATGGAATGGATGCAATATCAAGGAAGAGCATGTAGAGAGAGGCAAGAAGATAAGCTGGAATGCCACCCAAGGACTCAAACACTTAAAAGAGTCATGGTGGATGAGAAGGAAAGCAGCAAGCAGAAAGATGGGAGTGGCTCTAAATGAGGTCCTTGGAAGCCAAGGGCAGAGAATGACTAGAGAAGAAAATTATCAATTTGCAGACAAAGATGCTGAAACATCAAATAACATAAGGACTGAAAAATGTTATTTAGGATCACAGAAGTCATTGATGGTTATTATGGGAGCCAGTTGAATATAGGGTTAGAACTAGTGTGAAGATTGATTTCAGAGTTAATAGGATGTAACCAGAGTATTTAGACAATTTTTTCTAAGATGTTTGTTTGCAAGGAACTGAAGAGGCAGGAGTTGCTTCTATGAAGCTGTATCAGTCATAAATACTTCATGACATATTCCTTTGAAACAGCTTGCCTCTCAGATGTTCGATTTCAGTAGAAGCTGAACAACTCTTACCAACACATGTTCCTTGTCTGGGCCTGACCAGTCACTTGCTGTAAGAGCACCAGGCCCCCTCTCTCTCAGCTACTTTAAACAGCCAAGATGAGGAGTTACACCAGAGGATTTTCTGGTTTCTCCTGTCATTTCAGAACTTTCACGAATCACAATCATGGCTGCACTAGCAGATTCCAGTATGGATTCTGGCATCCCAGAGCATTAGACCACAAGGAGGGCAGAGAAATTTATTCTTCAAAGACCGGGCACTGCACAGTGGGAAACAAGAGCCAGACAGCCTTCAGGCAAATCCATTGCCTCACTTTACTTCCTCCTCGGGACTACTAGGGACACATTTTCTTCTTGCATCCTTTCTAGAGAAAGCGCACGAGTCAAACAGTCATGTCTGATGAATAACCTCCGCAGATGAAACAGCGAATAGTGAAGCTGTTTTGAGAATACTCATTTTATGTTGCTTCATGCCTTCCCTGTCTCACTTTTCCTTTCAAATATGGCATCCAGACTTCAATTTTTGTCACAGGCTTCCTGCCTGTGTGCATGCTTAGTCATTTCAGTTGCCTCCGACTCTTTGCAACGTCAAGAACTGTTGCCCACCAGACTCCTCTGTCCATGGGATTCTCTAGGCAAAAATCCTGGAATGGGTTGCCATGCCCTCCTTCAAGGGGTCTTCTCAATCCAGCGATCAAACCGGGGTCTCTGGCATTGCAGGTGAATTCTTAACCACTGAGTCACTGGGCGAGCCCAACAGGCTTCCTTGTTAATATTAAACCTGAGCTAATAAAAGGGCCCAGTGGACCTTTTTTTTTAAGATAGGGGAGATATGAGCATATTTAATCACTGAAGAAAAGGATCTTGTCAGGAAGAAAATGCTGAAAATGCAGGAGAAAGAGAGACTCATTATTGGGGTGTGGTTTTCAAGAACAGAGGCAACGGGGGCTCCAGAGCACACACGGAAGCTGAGCCTGAGTTTCATGGAGCTCTAAGTAGGTGCCAGGCTACGTTCTCAATGATAGGAATCTGCTATCATAATTTTTTCTAGTTCTCACACAATCTGTTGAAGCAATTTTCACCACTGTCCTCAGATTGCAGATGAAGAAACTGAGAGACAGAACTACAGGGAATTTTTCTGAGTCACAGAAAATTTAAGTGGAGGAGACAAAACTATATTACATGCATCTATTTCCAGAGCCAGTAATCACTCAGTATGTTTTACTTCTTTTCTTTTATTAGAAGGTAATTTCCTTCATTGTGATTAGAAGAGAGGAAGAGAGGTTCACCGCAATTGCCGACATGAAGGTGTTCATGATGGAAGGTCAAGGGAGTTCCCATCAGTTTCCTTTACACCTACCAGTGGACTGCATCATCACTAAGAATGAGCAGGAAATAGCTGTGTTAGGAATTTGATAACAGCATAGAAAATGAGAAATAATTTCATCACTAGCCTAGGTTATTGCAAGAATCTCTAATCCATTCAATGGCACCCCACTCCAGTACTCTTGCCTGGAAAGTCCCATGGACGGAGGAGCCTGGTGGGCTGCAGTTCATGGGGTCACTACAAGTCGGGCATGACTGAGCGACTTCACTTTTACTTTTCACTTCCATGCATTGGAGAAGGAAATGGCAACCCACTCCAGTGTTCTTGCCTGGAGAATCCCAGGGATGGGAGAGACTGGTGGGCTGCCGTCTAGGGGGTCGCACAGAGTCGGACACGATGAAGTGACTTAGCAGCAGCAGCAGCACCTAATCCATTCATACTCTTCTACCTTCATCTCTCCCCAATGTATTCTCAATGTGGCAGCCAAGTGATCCTGTTAAACTCAGTTCAGATCATATCACTCTGCTCAAACCCACTCATGACTTGTTGTCTGGTTCAGATGAAGAACCGGGCAACAATGAAGACCTGTTGTCCCCCACATCATTTACATCTGCCCCTCCCAGCCTCCCAGCATGAGATCTCCTCCTACTCCTCCCCGCCTTGTTCACTCAGCTCCTGACTTCCACAAAAGGACAGCCATGGTCTCAGTGCAGGACCTTTGCACTCACTACTTTGCACTTACTGGGATTCTCTTTCTCTGGACATCCAAGTGGGTAGTTTTTTCAAATCTTTCAGGATTTGCTCCAAACTTGCCTCTCAGAAAGGCCTTTCCCGGCCACACTAAGATATCACCTATCCTGCCGACAATTCTTATCTCCACTTTATTATTTTCTCCTTAGCACTTACAATTGCCTGTCATATTATACACTTAATTTTTGTCTTGACTCCTATTTTTCCCACTAGAATGTAAAAGTTAAAAAAAAAAAAAAAAAAGGCAGAGCTTTTAATCTGCTTATTTGAGCCTGTATCCTGTGCTAGTAGCTAACACAGTTCCTGGCTCACAGAAGCTCAATTGATATTTGTGGAATAAGTGAATTTTTCCAGAGAGTGGAAATCAGATGCTTATTAAAGTGTACTAAGGGGGCTTCCCAGGTGGAGAAGCCAGGAGATCCTGGTTCGATCCTTGGGTTGGGAAGATCCCCTCAAGAAGGAAATGGCAACCCACTCCAGTATTCTCGCCTGAGAAATCCCATGGACAGAGGACCTTGGTGGCTACAGTCCATGGTGTCGCAAAGAGTTGACTACAACTGAGCATGCACACATGAATACAGGAACCAAGTTGAAGGTAGTGACCATGAGCATGCCATTTCCTTCTACAGCTGTCAATTTCTGGATGATAGGCACAGAGAGAGAGAGAGGGAGAGGGCTTTTCTTCCGCCAGAATTTGTCTCAGAGATGTCTTTTCTTGCCTGTTTTGTACTTTAGACAACATTTTAGATTTCTTTTGATGTCTTATGAAATTTTAGACAGACAAGAATCAAAGATGAGTCACTTTTAGAGGACTTCTTAAAAATTGGACAAGTTAGTCATTGTTAGGTATCTGATAAATATTTTGAATGAAGGAAATTGGTTCCACATCCACATGGTGAGCTTCAGTTGAAACTTGAAGCTGTACATCTGATTTTTTTTTATCTGGGAAAAACTTGTATTTGTTGGCAGATCTGTGAATCTGCAGCTGAGATGTTCTCCCAGTCAGTGTTTAACTTTGAAGGGTCACAGACCAGGTGTAGAGGACTGATATGCAAGTGAGTCTATTCCCATCTGATTTTCCACTCCGAAGAAATGGAGAAGATTGAGTCATTAAGTGATAAGAAACTTCCTAATTGTGATAAACAAGTCTTCTAATGCAGCCTTTAGTCTCAGCTATAAGATTTAGTCTCAGCTATAATCAAGAAGACGAAAAATAAAGGAGAAACTATAAAGAGAATTTAAAGAAGGTACCATTGTCTTCAACTGATTGGTGGCACTTATATAGGAAGAGTGGTTTTTAGAATTTTGCTTGCTATAGGAAGCCTCCAAGGTGTCTACTAAATGCAGGCTCCTGGGTCCACCTCTGGATCTAATGTGTAAACATCTCTAAGGTTGGACCCTAGAGTCTTAATTTTAGTTGAGTACCACAGCTGATTCTATTGTAAGTTGTCTACAAACTAAATACAAATAAACATCTTTGTAGAACAGAACCCATAACAAAAAGAAGGCAAAATTAGCTTCTAAGTTACCAAATTAGTGAAAGTTAGACACTAAATCTCCAGTGACTTCTAACAGAAGGAAGATTTATGTCCTCATCAAGTCTTTTTTACTTTTGTTTTAAACAAATGAATACTACTATTGCTTGATAATTTATTTTAATTTTTATAATTCAATCAAAACAGCAATTAGAAGAGAGAAAGATACCTCTTAGAGTCAGGCAAACTGAAGTCTAATAATAAGAACTAACAGCTGAGAGTCTGTCAGGGAATTAGGAAAACAAAAACTATTTTCAAAAGTGCACCAAACCCCAGAAAGAATGGCAGTCTAGGACCTCTTTAAGATGGATAAACAGATCTCAATAGCTCCAGACTGTATCACCTCATTTCAAACTTGTAATGACTCTGAGTTACTAATGAAAGATTCAGTCATTTTTAGTATTCTCTAAATATGACTCTGGGAAGTGCAATGAGTCTTACAAAGAGTTAGATGCATAAAAATAATACTGAATGTAGATTAGAGTAAATTTCAGTTATTTGGAAAATTAATAGAAGTGGAAAAGTTGATCCCTGGATAAACGAGATATGTACACACTCTCCATGTTGATAGTGGTTAAAAATGCCCTTGTATTGGACCTGGGACTGGCCTGGCATAGGAAGTGGTCTGGCGGGTAGTGTCATAATTTGTATTTATGGTGCTAGAAATTGAGGAAGGTTCCTGTCTGAGACAGCTCAGGGCACTGTGAGCCAAAGAGGAAAGCCACAACAGTGTGCACACGAGCTTTGCTACTCCAAGGCAGCCCCTAGATAAGCAGCTGAAATATCATCTGAAAACTTGTTACAAGTATAGACTCTCCAATCCCACTTCAGACCTCCTGAGTCTGAACCTGTCATTTGACAAGATTCCTGGGCACAATAAAGTTTGAAAAGTGCTACACTAGTGAGAGCTGGGATTTCAATGTCAAAGGATGCAGTTGATGTTGAAATCTGAGAGTTCAGAGTTCTGAATCACAGAGAGACTGGGAACTCACAAGAAAGTTCAAGTTATATAAAACTACCAAGAATGACTCAGGGACAACCATATAGCTCTTAAAGACGAGGCAGAGGTGAGCAGGTTCACAGGCAGGAGGATACCTTACATAATTTTTCTTAAAAAATCTCACAGATTTATTTCAAAGTTTCTTCAAAATGTTTTTTACTTTAACACAAAAGAAAAATGCACAAATCATGTGTATAACTCAATGAGTTTTAAAGTTGTTTTAATGAGGCATTTATATGCAAAAAAATCCATGGTAACTTTTGACAAATGTATACACCCAGGCAATTACCACTAGGACCAAAATAGAGATTGTATTCATCACCCCAAATTAATTTCCATCCCCAAAGGCAACTACTGTTTTACTCTCCACTGCCTTAGTTTTTCTTGTTCTTAATTACACTATCATTATTGCCATTATTATGTACTTTTTTTGTATCCAGATCCTTTGCCTTAACATAATGCTTTTGACAACACTTCTATTGTCACATGTATCAGTTACTTACTACTTTTTATTTATTCATCCCTGTATGAATACACCTTGGGGCTTCAAATACCACAATAATAGCTCATCCATCCTCCTATTGATGGACAGTTGGGTTGAATCCTGCATTTTGGCTTTTATAAATAAAACAGCTATAAAATTTTTTATACAAGTCTTTTATGGACAATATTTTCTTTCTCTTGAGTAAATACATAGGTGTGGAATTTCTATTAACTTTCTAAGAAACTGCCAGTTTTCCAAAGTGGTTGTACCATATTATGTCCTCACCAACAATCCATGAAAGTTTGGATTGCTCCACATGTTTGTCAGTGTTTAGAATGGTGTCCCCAGTCTTTTTTAGTTGCATGAAACGATTGCAACTGTTCAGTGGTGTCTTGTGGCTTACTATGTATTTTCTTGTTGAAAAATGATATTGAGTATCTCTTTTTGTGTGTGCTTACCCCTCATCTATATTCTTTTGTGAGGACTCTGTTGAAATCTGTGGCAGATACATTTTCTAAAATAATGATAATAAAATTAGCCACAATAATATCTCCCATAACACGTGTTTCTCATAGAATGCATTCTTGACATTCTGCCACTAGGCGTGTGTGTCATCTCATCTTAAAAACAGGTGAAACTTAGCACCTGCCCTGGCTGACAGAGTAAGGTGCAAGTGTTGCTATTCAACTTCAGAGGTTAGATAATAAAAGACTATGTACCTTACCTGGGTTTCTGGGGATGCTCTCTCTTGAAACTCAACCATTGTGCAGTTTGAAAACCCACACCACCCCCTTGTGGAGAGATCCCTGTGTGTAAGCAGAGACAACACCAACTTGCATCATGTGAATGCGCCATATTGGACGCAGATCATTTAGCCCCATTTGAATTGCCTTAGCTTCCCTGGTGGCTCAGATGGTAAAGAATCTGCCTGCAATATAGGAGACCCAGGTTCGATACCAAGTGGGATAGAGAAAAGTTGTCTCCACTGAGACGGTAGATTTATGAGGAAAACAAACGATTGTTTTTGTTTGGAGCCACGAAGCTATAGAATGAAATGCTATACGGCATTGGAATATATTTTATTTGCTTTATAACAAAAAACCATGTGACAATGGCTTTGTGATTAAATGGTGAGAGAAAACCAAAAGATATTATAAAATCCTAAAGACCTCAAGCAGAAGCTTAAGAGAAGCCTGTCAGTGAAAGTTAAGAAAATATTGGAACCAGGAAGAAAGGGGACCCTTATAATTTATTGGTGAGATATGTGGCAATACTGGAAATTAAGGCAACACAGAAAAAAGAAAATTTGCCAAATTTACTAAATGAACTCCATGATCAGTTTATCAGGGGTCAGTTAACTTTTTCTTAAAGGGCCAGCAAGTAAATATATTCATCTATCTGGCTGTATAAGGAGCTCTATCAAAATTGCTGAACTATTCTATTGTTGTGTGAAAGCAAACATAGAAAATACATAAACAAATGTGCATGACTGTGTTACAATAAAACTTGGTTTACAAGAATAGACATCATCTCATAGGACATACACACCTCATATAGCTAAAAAATATCTAGGTGGAATATTGAAAGGTTCACTTTTATGTATTCTTATTTGTGATAAAATGTAAGAGGAAAGAAAGGAGTTAAAGAATGACCTATTAACTGTAAAGAAGCCAGGACTTTCTGTATTTGAAAATAAAACTGTTCCTCATTCCCAGCCTCTCCAGATGGCAGAACATACTCAAAGTAAGAAAAAATTCCAGAGCAAAAGATCTGACCCAGGTTGATACCTTAAGCTCCACTCTTAGGAACTCAAGAAGACCTAAGGTGATACTTCATAAAATCTTTTAAGTAGAAAAAAAGTATGAAACAATGAATTACAGACAATCATTTTCAGGGAGCAGTATTTGACCCTAAACTCAACTGGATCTCCAAATTCCTACTGACTGCTAACTAATGCTTATCTCCAATTTTCTCTCCTTTTGAAAGTGTCTGTAGCAGTTATTCAGTCACTCTTTGCCTCTTTCACTAGTATATTTTAAGTGGGGGGGGGGGGGGGATGGGAGTACAGGATGGGTAACTTGTTTCTTTAGTTGCCAGGTTTTCATATTGAAATGAACCCCATTTAGAAGTTAAGACAAATTAACCTTGCCTCCACCTTGCCTCTCATTTAGATGCCAGAATCCTGGACTTCCATATTGTGACTGATGAATTCATGAATGAGATATGTATTTAAGGGTTTTTTGAAGGGCATGAGTGTATTTCAAGGGCTTTCCAGGTGGCATTAGCGGTAAAGAACCTGCCCGCCAATGCAGGAGATGTAAGAGGCGTGGCTTCCATCTCTGGGTCGGGAAGATCCTGTGAAGGAGGGTTTGGCAACCCTCTCCTGGGGTTGCCTGGAGAATCTCATGGACAAAGGAGCCTGGTAGGCTAGAGTCCAGAGGATCACAAACAGTCGGACACGACTGAAGCAACTTAGCACACATGTATGCGGGAGTGTATTTCAATTGGAAAGGAATACTAGTCATTTGTGTCTGGAGGGTTGACTGTGGCAGATTTAAAACACTGTCTCAAAATTCATCAACACTTCTTTCAATAAGTTCGATAGCTCCTTTCATGGAATCCAGGCTCTGTGACAGTTTGACCAATATGGCGGAAAACCCATTGTGACATCTGGGAAAGAGTCTTGAGCCTTCAGTCTTTCAACGCTTAATTAGTCACGTAAATATGGGCCTTGGGACCAAAATACCTCCTCACCAAACACCTCCTTCCTCGTAGCCTGTGCTGCACTTTTCAGCTTGTGTGAAAATATCTGTCCCTGTTTTAGACTCCCTGTGTACTCCTTTGTTCTGCTTAAACATGTCTTATAGCACCTGGTCAAACCCATTGCGGTATCTGCCCCTTGTAGGAAGGGTATAGGATTCCCTTCTGCTTCAGCTCAAGAAGGATGTGTGCAGGCTAACTGCCCTGCACAGGGCTCTAGGAGGAACCCACAGGCGGTGGGAGAGAGACACCCACTACTGGAGCAAGCTGTGTCTCTTCTCCAAATGACTTAACTGTCTTGTATTTTCCTTGGCAACTTCTACACAAAGCTGTGGAGGGCAGAATTGTTCAAGATTCTACTCCAGATAACAGGCAACAGATGCCACTTGCTCAACAGTGCCAATTTTTCAAATAGACCTTAATAACCTGAAGCTTCCACATTCTCTTAGGATGCTTACTCTGGGAACCCAGCTGCTCTGCTCTGAGGAAGCCAAGCAGCCACATGGGAAGCACATGGGCAGCAGGTTATGCACAACAGTCTCTGATGAGATAGCAATCTCCATCCAAAAACAACTTCCAGATATGTAAATAAGTGAGTCTTCAGATGATCTGTTCCAACCTCCAGGCACTGAGTTACTCTCAGTCTTCATGCCACTTGTGCTGTCCCCCTGTAAAGCAGGTATATGCTGTCCCCTCTGAGTCTTGTCAAATTACAGATTTGTGAGCAAAATATTACAAATGATAGTTTTTGTTTCAAGTCATTAAGCTTGGGGTGACTCATTACTCAGTAATAGAAAACTAGAACAAAGTATATTTTTAAATTGAATTGCTTGCTGTTTTGCAAATTGGTTTGCAGAAGATGTTTATATATTTAGGATACAAGACTTTGCTAGATATGTGTACTAAAAATATCTTTTCCCAGTCTATGACTTTCCTTTTCTTTCTTGTTTGGTCAAGCAGAAGGTTTTAATTTTGATGTAATACAATTTATTTTGTTTTATTTTACTAATAGTGTTTCCCTGTCATCTTGAAAGAAACTGTGCGTACACCAGGTTCATAAAGTATTTTTTTTTTTTAAATATTATTTTATTAGTTGGAGGCCAATCACTTTACAACATTTCAGTGGGTTTTGTCATACATTGACATGAATCAGCCATATAGTTACACGTATTCCCCATCCCGATCCCCCCTCCCACCTCCCTCCCCACCCGACTCCTCAGGGTCCTCCCAGTGCACCAGGCAAGAGCACCTGACTCATGCATCCCACCTGGGCTGGTGGTCCGTTTCACCATAGATAGTATACATGCTGTTCTTTCAAAACATCCCACCCTCACGTTCTCCCCCAGAGTTCAAAAGTCTGTTCTGTACTTCTGTGTCTCTTTTTCTGTTTTGCATATAGGGTTATCGCCACCATCTATCTAAATTCCGTATATATGTGTTAGTATACTGTAATGTTCTTTATCTTTCTGGCTTACTTCACTATGTATAATGGGCTCCAGTTTCATCCATCTCATTAGAACTGATTCAAATGAATTCTTTTTAATGGCTGAGTAATATTCCATGGTGTATATGTACCACAGCTTCCTTATCCATTCATCTGCTGATGGGCATCTGGGTTGCTTCCATGTTCTGGCTATTATAAACAGTGCTGCGATGAACATTGGGGTGCACGTGTCTCTTTCAGATCTGGATTCCTCAGTGTGTATGCCTAGAAGTGGTATTGCTGGGTCATATGGCAGTTCTATTTCCAGTTTTTTAAGAAATCTCCACACTGTTTTCCATAGTGGCTGTACTAGTTTGCATTCCCACCAACAGTGTAAGAGGGTTCCCTTTTCTCCACACCCTCTCCAGCATTTATTGCTTGTAGACTTTTGGATAGCAGCCATACTGACTGGCGTGTAATGGTACCTCATTGTGGTTTTGATTTGCATTTCTCTGATGATGAGTGATGTTGAGCATCTTTTCATGTGTTTGTTAGCCATCTGTATGTCTTCTTTGGAGAAATGTCTGTTTAGTTCTTTGGCCCATTTTTTGATTGGTTCGTTTATTTTTCTGGAATTGAGCTTCAGGAGTTGCTTGTATGTTTTTGAGATTAATCCTTTGTCTGTTTCCTCATTTGTTATTATTTTCTCCCAATCTGAGGGCTGTCTTTTCACCTTACTTATAGTTTCCTTTGTTGTGCAAAAGCCTTTAATTTTCATTAGGTCCCATTTGTTTATTTTTGCTTTTATTTCCAATATTCTGGGAGGTGGGTCATAGAAGATCTTGCTATGATTTATGTCGGAAAGTGTTTTGCCTATGTTCTCCTCTAGGAGTTTTATAGTTTCTGGTCTTACATTTAGATCTTTAATCCATTTTGAGTTTATTTTTGTGTATGGTGTTAGAAAGTGTTCTAGTTTCATTCTTTTACAAGTGGTTGACCAGTTTTCCCAGCACCACTTGTTAAAGAGATTGTCTTTTTTCCATTGTATATCCTTGCCTCCTTTGTCAAAGATGAGGTGTCCATAGGTTCGTGGATTTATCTCTGGGCTTTCTATTCTGTTCCATTGATCTATATTTCTGTCTTTGTGCCAGTACCATACTGTCTTGATGACTGTGGCTTTGTAGTAGAGTCTGAAGTCAGGCAGGTTGATTCCTCCAGTTCCTTTCTTCTTTCTCAAGATTACTTTGGCTATTTGAGGTTTTTTGTATTTCCATACAAATTGTGAAATTATTTGTTCTAGTTCTGTGAAAAATACCGTTGGTAGCTTGATAGGGATTGCATTGAATCTATAGATTGCTTTGGGTAGAATAGCCATTTTGACAATATTGATTCTTCCAATCCATGAACACGGTATGTTTCTCCATCTGTTTGTGTCCTCTTTGATTTCTTTCATCAGTGTTTTATAGTTTTCTATGTATAGGTCTTTTGTTTCTTTAGGTAGATATACTCCTAAGTATTTTATTCTTTTTGTTGCAATGGTGAATGGTATTGTTTCCTTAATTTCTCTTTCTGTTTTTTCATTGTTAGTGTATAGGAATGCAAGGGATTTCTGTGTGTTAATTTTATGTATAGAAATAAATGAAAATGAAAACACAACAACCCAAAACCTATGGGACACTGTAAAAGCAGTGCTAAGGGGAAGGTTCATAGCATTACAGGCACACATCAAGAAACAAGAAAAAAGCCAAATAAATAACCTAACTCTACACCTAAAGCAATTAGAGAAGGAAGAAATGAAGAACCCAAGGGTTAGCAGAAGGAAAGAAATCTTAAAAATTAGGGCAGAAATAAATGCGAAAGAAACTAAAGAGACCATAGCAAAAATCAACAAAGCTAAAAGCTGGTTTTTTGAAAAAATAAACAAAATTGACAAACCATTAGCAAGACTCATTAAGAAACAAAGAGAGAAGAACCAAATTAACAAAATAAGAAATGAAAAGGGTGAGATCACAACAGACAACACTGAAATACAAAGGATCATAAGAGACTACTACCAGCAGCTCTATGCCAATAAAATGGACAACTTGGATGAAATGGACAAATTCTTAGAAAAGTATAACTTTCCAAAACTGAACCAGGAAGAAATAGAAGATCTTAACAGAGTCATCACAAGCAAGGAAATCGAAACTGTAATCAGAAATCTTCCAGCAAACAAAAGCCCAGGACCAGATGGCTTCACAGCTGAATTCTACCAAAAATTTAGAGAAGAGCTAACACCTATCTTACTCAAACTCTTCCAGAAAATTGCAGAAGAAGGTAAACTTCCAAACTCATTCTATGAGGCCACCATCACCCTAATTCCAAAACCAGACAAAGATGCCACAAAAAAAGAAAACTACAGGCCAATATCACTGATGAACATAGATGCAAAAATCCTTAACAAAATTCTAGCAAACAGAATCCAACAACATATTAAAAAAAGCATACACCATGACCAAGTGGGGTTTATCCCAGGAATGCAAGGATTCTTTAATATCCGCAAATCAATCAACGTAATACACCACATTAACAAATTGAAAGATAAAAACCATATGATTATCTCAATAGATGCAGAGAAAGCCTTTGACAAAATTCAACACTCATTTATGATTAAAACTCTCCAGAAAGCAGGAATAGAAGGAACATACCTCAACATAATAAAAGCTATATATGACAAACCCACAGCAAGCATCACCCTCAATGGTGAAAAATTGAAAGCATTTCCTCTGAAATCAGGAACAAGACAAGGATGCCCACTCTCACCACTAATATTCAACATAGTGTTGGAAGTTTTGGCCACAGCAATCAGAGCAGAAAAAGACATAAAAGGAATCCAGATAGGAAAAGAAGAAGTGAAACTCTCGCTGTTTGCAGATGACATGATCCTCTACATAGAAAACCCTAAAGACTCTTCCAGAAAATTACTAGAGCTAATCAATGAATATAGTAAAGTTGCAGGACATAAAGTATTTTTTAAAGAAGCTTAATAGTTTAAACTTTTACATTTAAATCTACGACTCACCTGAATTGCACTTGCATGCATGCATGTCATGAGATAAGTGTTTAAGTTTGTTCCTATGCATTTGCCAGCTATTTAAGCAAAATTTGCTAAAAAGATTTTTCTACCCCAACTGAATTACCTTGGCACCTTTGCTAAAAAGCAAATAACTCTCTCTGTTCCACTGGTCACTTTGTTTTCATGTTAGCATGATTAAAGTGGCCTGGTAGAAAGTCTTGAAGACAGATAGTGAAGTTATTACAATGTAGTTCTTCTTAAAAATTATTTTGGTTATCCAAGATCCCTTGTATTTCTGTAAATTTAAAATCAATTAAATTTCTGCAAAAGAATCTATTGGAACGTTGATAGGAATTAAGTTGCATCTATAGGTCAATGGAGAGAATCACTATTTTTCATTTCTCTACTTTTTCTCATAACTATTTTATATTTTTCAATGTGCAGTGGTTTAATAACTTTCACTAAATTTAATCCTAAGTATTTACATTTTTATGTTACTGTAAATGGGTTTTTAACTTTTCCCTTCCAATGTATTGCTTCTAGTATTAAGAAAACAGTTGATTTTGTATACTGACTATCAAAACTATTTCTGAGTTCTGTAAGTTTGTTTTTTTAGTTTTTAAGATTCTGCATGTAAACAATTTTGGTACTTGTTAAAGAGAGTTTTAACTCTTTCCTTTAAACTTTATGGCTAATATTTCTCCTTATTGCATTGATTAGAACCTCCAATACAACGTTGAATGGAAATGGTGAGACCAAACACTTTTCCTCTATCTTCATGAGAAAACATTCTTTTCTTTTACAATTAAATATGATGTGTTATAAGTATTTTTTGCAGATGCTCAATATCAGGTTGAGGAAATTCCTTTTGAATTCACCTTTGATGAGTATGTTTTAAACTGTGTTCAATGCTTTCCCTACACTTATTTAGGTATTTTCCTCTTTATCCTCTTTCATATGGTAAATTGTATTTCCTGATTTCTGACAAGCATCTCTGAATTGTGAATTATTTATTTTATATATTGCTGAATTATTTTTGCTACTCTTAAAGATTTTTGTCATTATGTTCATAAGATATAATGGACTCTAGATTTTCTAGTGTGTTTGTCAAGTTTTGGTAATAGAGCTAAGCATACGTCATTAAACAAGTTTGTATATGTTCCCTTTTCCTATATTTTCCAGAAGGGTTTGGATAAAACTGATATTATTTCTTCAATAAATTTTTGGTAGGAAACATCAATGAAACCATCTGGATCTGAATTTCTTATGGTTAAAATTTTTACAAAAAATTTAATCTCATTAGTATTAAGAGATGTATCAAGCTGTTTACATTATTTCTCCTTTTATCAGTTTTGAAAAATTGTGAGTTTTTTCCCAAGGAATTTATTTTATTTAGGTTGTCAGTTTTATTGACCTAAGTTATTCACAATATTTCTTTATTATTTGTCTAATGTCTATGGAACTTAAAGAGAGGGATTATCTCTCTTTTATCAGTAATTCATATGGTAATTTGTGTTTTCCCTCTTCTCAATCAACCCTGCTAGTGTTTATTTAACTTTTTTGATATTCTTAAAGAAATAATTTTCATATTTGTGAGTCATTAATTTCCTCTGTTTATTAGTTCCTTTTTTCTTCTTATTTTTGTTTGATGCACTTTTTTTTCTCATTTCTTAAGATGGACAGTTACAACACTGATTTTAAACTTTCCTTCATTTCTGAAGCCACATCCTATATATTTTGATATATTGTAGTTTATTATTATCTGTTTAACAATATTTTCAAATTTTTGTGACTTCTAATTTGACCCTTGAGTTATTGAGAAATATGTATTTAAATTCAAAATACTTAGGGGAGTGTTTAAATATCATGTTATTGAATTGCATTAATATTATTACTGGAATTTAGTTTTGCTGTGTGGGACAGAGCACATTCTTAATGACCTCATTATTTTGAAATGTATTAGCATTTATTTCATGTTCCAGTGTATGATTTAATTTTGTGATCATTTTAAGTCTACTTAAAGACAATGTGTATTTCATAGTTTTGGGGTAAAGTATTATTCTATAAATGCCAATTAGTTCAAAAATAAATGATAATATTATCAAATCTATTTTTTTCCTGATTTTTCTGTTACCCTAACAATTAGTGAGTTGAATATTAAAATATCCATGATTTTGAGTTTGTTTATATTTTTCTCTTTACTTATGTCAGTTTTGTAGGTACATAAGATTGCAATGTCTTCATGAAAAACATATCATTTTATCATTATGTAATATCTCTATTTACAATACATTTTCTCATGCATTTATCTTGTCTATTATCAATATAACCACTCCAGTTTTTGTATGCTAACTGGTTATATAGTATATCTTTTCTAACTTTTTATTTTCACTATATTCAGATTTAAATTTAAAATGGATCTCTTTTAGACACATTTAATTATGTATCTTTTTCTCATCTTATATTTTCTTAAACTTTTCAATAGCTCAGTAAAACAAATATTATTATAAACACTCTATGAACCAGGAAACTGAGATGGAGAAAATTTAAAGGTCTGTCCTACTCTTCAAACAATGATCTTCTAGCTTTTAATACTGTGTTACTTGAATAAGATAACTAACACAATTTGATTTACCAAAAGTGATTTTGGCCTAAAACAATAAACACAGGATAGGCTGGTGAAAAAATGCTTTGTGGTCTATTATCAGTCTACTCCTTTCAGCTTCAATTATAATTCTTACTGTTATCATAGCAAAATAGCCATCATACTTAACCTCTATCCATCTTTTGTGCTCCAATTCATGTTTATAATATCTTTTTTGGATATTCCTGTTTAGATGCACTGTAGGCATTATAAATAGTTACACTTAAAATCTCATGTGGTCATAAAATCTATGTCTTTTTTTTGGCCACAAGGCATGCAGGGTCTTAGTTTCCCAACCAGGGATCAAATTCATGCCCCACTGCAGTGGAAGCATTCAATCTTAAGCTCTGGACTGCCAAGGAAGGACAAATCTATGTCTTTTTATTCTTTATTTTGAATGAATAAATCAAGACTCTCCACTTACCAAGTCTTACTTTTGTTTCTTATCTATTCCTTCTATCTAATTAGTTACCAAGTTTTTTTTTCCCCCGCTTTCTATTTAAAATAGTTCTTGAACCCATTCCTGCTTCCTCAAAACACTAGATCTCACCTTCTCAGTTGTGAAATATTTAGCAAGGGTGTTGTAACTGGTCTTCTACTTTCAGCCATTTCTCCTTCAAAAATCACAGCAATAACCAGAGTTGTTCAACAACGCTCAATCAAATCTTAAATCCTTTTGCAGCTCTGACAAAAGAAGAGAAAGAAGTTCACATTCTCAACTCTCCATTGTTTGCATGATAAAGACTCTCTTCCTCTGGCAGAAATCAATTTTCACCATACCCCAGTTTGCCCTGGCATCTGTCACAATTTCACACATTTACTTTTCTTACTGATTAGGGTGTTCTCTCTCTGGTCTCTGCATGACCGTGAACTCCTATCCATTTATCTATCTATCTAATTACCTAGCTAAAGAGCTGGCTGTGTGTCTGTCTATATGTCTATTCTTTGAGTCTCACTATAAATGAGATTTCCTTGTCAAGTCCTGCCTAATTCCTCAGCCTCAGGCAGGTTTAGTTGCTTCCTCCTCACTGTTCCCTGTTCTAATTCTTATACCAGTGATGCTTTTATTTCTTCTTCCATCATTATTTTACCTTATTTTAACATTAATATCTGTAGTATATGCTCAAGATATTGAATACCAGACCCATATTAATACCTATCACCATAATAATATTACAAAACAAAAGTTACTTTTTATATATGATATGTGATATGTTGCACATTTTTTGGTGGAAGAGTGAGGATGATTAGACCATGCACTAACTAATTGTATTGTCTGCACTAAGCAGATAAATCCAGATTAATTACTGAGTGAATTTATATCCACACCATACTGAAAAATGATGTGCCAGAAACTAACGAGTGCACCAGGTATTTCACAGCAATTTATGTTCGTCTCACCTTCACACTGCAAATACCTTTTCTGACATCTCCAACTATATTGTGAATTATTTGAGAGAAGAAAATCACCATTTTTATTCACATCTGTCTTTATTACCCTCCTGTACAGTGACTATTACCTAGGAGGCTCCCAACAATGGTTAGATAAAGGCATATTTTTAAACAACTTGCAACTATGGAGGCCAAGATTGAAAAACTGTATGTTGTAAAACCATGAAGTGGTAGTGAGCCTGCTTTAATAGTTTATTTTAGGGATGGGCCACTGAGTTGAATAGACATGGTAGAATGAAGAAGCTTGGGAAATAAAACGGATCTATGCAAGGAATCTCATTAAATGTTTAATCAAGATTTCATGACCTATATAGGGAATTGGAAAGACTCCCTGATAAGTCATAAAAATTAATTTGGAGGCGAATTAAAAATGAAGTCTCACAGTGCTGTGTAAGTGATTTTGTGTCCCATAGAGCTCCCTAAATGTGTTTATGAGTTGAGCATCCTGTCCTGAGCTCATAAAATAGGAAACAATGCATCAGTCTTAGCATCTCTTGGTATTTGAAATGCTTGGAATTATTATCTCATACTCTTGGCTGTCTCAAAGGAAACAAAACAGAAGTGTATGTTTGGGTCAGGCTTTAATTTTCCAGAAGACTGAAAAATTCAATCACTATCTACCCAGACACAAATCTTGTCTCCTTTTCCCTCTAATCAGAAGGAGCTCATTCTTCTGGGCCTATGTCAACTTTAACATTCTGGGCAATGTAGGAAGGTGATATCCCAAGTGTATTTCAGCATTCACTCCATATTTATTCTCTCTTCTAACTGTCAGCTTTAATTCATGGTGGAGATCACTGTGTAAATATCACTGGCTTGTTTCTCTTCTTTATTAATAGTGAGTAGGAATAAGGAAATATTAACTAAGATTATAAAAATATAATTCCTGTGACTCCACGTTCAATTTCTTTAAATTTTACCATTTTGGACTACAGAAAGACTTACTCCAAAAAACTAGACAAATGAATGTCAATTTAAAATAAATATTATTATAATATTAAAGCTATGATGCTTAAATGTAAAAAGTCATATTTAAAATTACTATTCACATAACTGATTATTGTACACATTTTTGATAGCATAACCAAAATTTCAAAAGTCAACATGTGACATAAATGCTTAAAGAACAATTAGTTAACTAGCCAAAGTTATATCTTTTAAAAATGCTTTAAAAGTTGACTATAAATGATTCCCAAAGGTTTTCATCCTTTTCTCTTCAAGCAAAAATATGCAGAGAAAAGCAAAATAAGTTTTAATGTTTCAATTAGGATTAGGCTCAAAGAAGCACACATTATAAATTAGAATTTACATCCAATCCTTATTTCTCAATAAATAAACAGTTATTTCCTATGAGAGACACTTCTAAGAAAGAAACGAGTGAGGGAGATTAAGAGGCACAAATTTTCAGTTACAAAATACATGAGTCACAGGGATGAAACGTGGAATGTGGGGAATAGAGTCAACAATACCATAATATCTTTTTATGATGACAGATGATAACTAGACTTATTGTGCTGATGATTTTGAAGTGTATACAAATATTAAATCACTATGTGGTGTACCAAAAACTAACATGGTGTTGTAGGTTAATTATATGTCAAAACAACAAATTTATAGAAAAAAGAGACAAAAATTTGTGGTTTCTCTAGGTGAAGGTTTGGGGCAGAAGGAGGTAGTCAAAACATACAAAATTTCAGATATCAGATAATATTTAGCACTAGGGATGTAATCTGCAGTGTGATAAATATAATTAACACTGCTACATGTTATATGTGAAAGCTATTAAGACAGTAAGTCAAAAGAGTTCTTATCACATTGTCTTTTTTTCTTTTCTTTTTTAACTGTATGAGATGATGGATGTTCATTAAACTTAATGAAATAATCATTGCATTATGCTGTATACCTTAAACTTATACAGTCCTCTATGTCAATTATATCTCAGTAAACGGGAAAAAAATTGCATAAACAAAAAATAAATAAAACAAAATAGAGTGAATTAATACTAAGATCATGGCATCAGGTCCCATCATTTCATGGCAAATAGATGGGGAAACAGTGGAAACAGTGACAGACTTTACTATCTTGGGCTCCAAAATCACTATGGATGGTGACTGCAGCAATGAAGTTAAAAGATGCTTGCTCTGTGAAAGGGGCTTCCCTGGTGGCTCAGCATTAAAGAATTTACCTGCAATGCAGGAGCTGCAGGGGACTTGGGTTTGATCCCGGGGTCAGGAAGATCCCCTGGAGGAGGGTATGACAACCCACCCCACTATTCATGCCTGAAGAATCTCATGGACAGAGGAGCCTGGTGGGCTGCAGTCCATAGGGTCACAGAGTCGGACATGACTGAAGCAACTTAGCACACACACACACATGCACGCTCCTTGGAAGAAAAGCTATGACAAAACTTGCCAGTGTATTAAAAAGCAGAGACATCACTTTCCTGATAAAGGTCCATAAAGTCAAATCTATGGTTTTTCCAGCAGTCATGTATGGATGTGAGGGCTAGATCAGAAAGAAGGCTGAGCACTGAAGAACTGATGCTTTTGAACTGTGGTGCTGGAGAAGACTCTTGAGAGTCCCTTGGCCTGTAAGGAGATCAAACCAGTCAATACTAAAGGAGATCAGTCCTGAATATTCATTGGAAGGACTGATGCTGAAGCTGAAGCTCCAATGCTCTAGCCACCAGATTCGAAGAGCTGACTCATTGGAAAAGTCCCTGATGCTGGGAAAGTTGAGGGCAGGAGAGGCGGATGACGGAGAATGAGATGGTTGGATGGCATCACGGACTCAATGGACATGAGTTTAAGCAAACTCCGAGAGATAATGAAGGACAGGGAAGCCTGATGTGCTGCAGTCCATGGGGTCACAAAGAGTATGACATAACTTAGTGATATATATATTCATCTCCTGATGGACACTTAGATTATTTTCATGTCTTGGCTATAGTAAACAATGCTGCTGTAAACATAGGAATGCAGATACGTTTTCAAGTTAGTGTTTTCATTTCCTTTGGATATATTCCCAGAAGTAGAATTGCTGGATTATATGGTAGTTCTATTTTTAATTTTTTGAGAAACTTCCAAACTCTTTTCCATAGTGGCGACACCAATTTATAATCCCACCAACAGTGCTCAAAGATACCCAGAAAAGAAAGCTTTATATGTGGAACTGAGCTGATTAGAAAGGGTGGCATGCTGGCACAGGTAAGAAGATACAGTTCAGTTCAGTTCAGTCGCTCAGTCGTGTCCGACTCTTTGCAACCCCATGAACCACAGCACGCCAGACCTCCCTGCCCATCACCAACTCCCAGAGTCCACCCAAACCCATGTCCATTGAGTCGGTGATGCCATCCAACCATCTCATCCTCTGTCGTCCCCTTCTCCTCCTGCCCTCAATCTTTCCCAACATCAGGGTCTTTTCCAATGGGTCAGCTCTTCGCATCAGGTGGCCAAAGTATTAGAGTTACAGCCTCATCCTTGCTCAGCAGTCGTTGCTGTTGTCTTAGACTAGAGGGCTCTGTTCTGTACATCTGAATTCCAGTTTCTACCTATGTATGAATGAACACTGTGGCATTTTCCCCACCACTGAACTCTAGCTTGGTTTGTACAAGCAAAACTATATAGTGAACTTCAGCAGCTCATCTCATCCCCACCTGACGGCCAGCCCTGAAATTTGGGTGGATCATGATGGTGTCACTTCGGCCTGAACCAACATCTTCTTGCTGACATTTTTAGATAAGAATCTCACAGAGCTCACAACCAAGTCTCATTCAAGTTATGGTAGCATTCCACTGTAGGGAAAATCATGAGGTTATTGTGCTAGCATGCACAATAATACCTTCCAAATAACAATAATACCTTCCAAATGGAAGGCATTTGAGTGAAAAATAAACAGGAGAAAAAAGCACTAGCAGCTGCTATTTTAGAAGCTGACAGATGAGCTAGTTAAGTTGGACAATGCAATCAAAACACAGGGATACAAAACTGTAACTAACACATAAGAGGTTACAGCAGTATATCGAAGTACTTATACATAAAGACATCTTTTAGAATCATCATTCCATTTAAAGTAGAAAACCTGATACATCAGTGACTCTTCTCACTAACAAATTCATTTTCTAGACAGTGATGGAAGCAACTATGGGGACTGCTACTTTGAAAATCATTGCAAAAAAAATGAAGATCTGATTTTTAGTGTATAAACATTGGCATAAAATCAAAGGAAGGATACATACAGGGTATGGTCTGATGTGTGCACTGAGCTTTAGAAAAGCAACTGTAAAATATTCACAAAAAACAGAAGTCTCTGTTCAGTAACATAAAAGAAGAGGGTAATTCAAAAAGGATATGAATCTGGAAGAAAACAAATTCTGATAATTCAATCATAAATAATCCCCTAAATAAGGAAAAGGAGGTGACTTCTAAAGCAATCAGTGTAGCTCTACAGGGAGTTATCTAAGAATGCAACATCATGCAAGAAAAGGCACATTTTACAGGAAGACTACAAAGAAGTATTCTAGCCAGAAAAT
This sequence comes from Muntiacus reevesi, assembly GCF_963930625.1. Classification (NCBI taxonomy): domain Eukaryota; kingdom Metazoa; phylum Chordata; class Mammalia; order Artiodactyla; family Cervidae; genus Muntiacus; species Muntiacus reevesi. Next base: position 23,325,474 of record NC_089264.1, on the reverse strand, counting down.
TCATTACAAAAATACTAAATAAAACCCAGAATAAATTAGAGTTTGTGAAATATACTAAGGACAACAAAAAGGTCTGTTTTTCTGTTTTATATGAAAACTGATCATAAAGAAAGGATTAGTCTTGGCCATGATGCTGTGGTGTTAAAAGGGAGAAAGGAGAACAAGGCAACAGTTATTTTACTTCTACTTTCCATATGAAAGACAATGATCTTCAAAGTGAACAGGGTGGAACTTTGCTAAGAACAAGTTAGGCTCAAGGCAGGCAAGAAAGAAGAAATTAAACCTATGTTTATGGACAACTACTTTATCAAAAAATTACTTTTTTGGAAATTTACTATACACTCTCTTACAGACTCTGGGTATAAAGAAATAAGTAAATTGAATATATGAGTTCAACAGCTTTGATCACAAGTGAAATTTTATACACACATCTCATGCACTTGTAGAAATTTAAGAGGTATCATTACTTTTTTTTTCTTTTTTTTTTTTTTTTTTGGTATCATTACTTTTAAACGAGGAAATATCAAGGCTAAGAGAAGGTCATTAAGCTGTCCAGAGATGTCCCATGTATTTAATGGAGACACTGAGGTGGGTACCTAACCTGGTTTGACATTAGAAGTAGTGTATTTTCTCCTTTCTTTCCAATGACTCTCTCTTAAGTAGAGAGTAAAAGTTCATATAAGTTATATCTAGAATGCAAAAGTAACTGCAAGCATTGTTGTAGAATACCAGTTGTCATTCCACATAATTGGATATGTAGCAAGTCCTACGATATTGCAAAAATACAAATACCTTGATCATTCAAAGGGGAAATATATCTATAAATATTTTTCAGAAACTATAAATAGGCAAATTCAATGTAGATTTAAAAATGGAATTTTCTCCAATGATGTATCAGTCAGTCAGTCAGTCAGTCAGTTCAGTCACTCAGTTGTGTCTGACTCTTTGTGACCCCATGGACTGCAGCATGCCAGGCTTCCCTGTCCATCACCAATGATGTATAAACACTTGAAAGTGAGTAGTAATCACAAGGTGGCTATGTTCAAAATACATATCATATTTAATTTTTAAAATGATGATTTCAGAAAAGTATTTGCCCACATATCTCAAATATTTCACACAACTATTTCTAATATCTTAATGTTTAATGATGCAGGTAGATTTATGTGTTGTTGGTAGAAAATTATCTCAAAAGATCGTGGGAAATAAAAAAGTCTTTGGTGATATGGCATAAGGGCTCTGTTGTTGACCTTCTTTTAATATGTTTTAACTTTCCAGGTGGCTCAGTGGTAAAGAATCCGCCTGCACTGCAGCAGCTGCAGGAGGGGTGGGTTCCTTCCATGGGTTGGGAAGATACCCTGGAGAAGGGCATGGCAATCCACTCCAGTATTCTTGCCTGGAAAATCCCATGGACAAAGGGAACCTGATGGACTACAGTCCATAGGGTCACAAAGAGTTGGACATGACTGAAGCAACTGAGCATGCAGCACAATCTACATCATAAGTGAAGACATAGAAGCATATTTAGAAAAAAAACTTGATGAAGAACAGGTAATGGATTGGGTTCTAAATGAAAATGCAACCAAAGTTTGATAGGCCCAATACACAACATGAAATTTCACAGAGATATAAAAGCTTACACTGAGTTTAAAAAATTCATTGCCAACAAAAAGAAGATTTGTGGCTTAACATTCCATCATGTGAAAAAAATTATGTCCCAGAAGATTTTAATTCTCACAAATCCAATTGTAGAAAACAGTATAAAATAGCTTTTATATGGCCATCTCAGCCTCATTTCTATTCACTGGCACGACCAAAAAAAATATATTTTAAGTGAGGCATTGCCATAATAAAGTTCGCCCAAAAGAGATAGATACAGACTGAGAAGACTGGTGAATATTTTAACTGCTCCTCAATCTCTACTGCCCAGCTGGGGGTCTGGCTCTCAGTCAACACGCATGAATTGATGAAGCATGGCCAGTGTGTAACATGGAGCATAGATAAAGGAACCAAAACGTTTCATTTAAAGAAAAGAAGCTTGAAGAGAGTGATAACAGCTGCCTGCAAGTAAAGGAGGATCTATCATGTAAAAAGATGGGTGAGATTATTTATCTAGTAGTTTCAGAGGAAATTAGACATTTTTTTTTTCTGTAATAAGATGAAATCTTTAAAATGAGTAGAGGTATACAAAAATGAAATAATAACCTTTCTGAGAGGCCCTTGGACAGCAAGGAGATCAAACTAGTCAATCCTAACGGAAATCAACCCTGAATATTCATCTAAATGTTTCATCTAAAGAACACTGGATTTAGTGATTAGACCACCATCTTCAGTTCAGAAAAATATTACTTTTTCAGTTTATAATTGAGTAATCAGTAAATGAGCAATATTAATAAATTAGGAACCCCCATGAGGCCTTCTCAGGTGGCTCAGTGGGTAAAGAATCTGCCCGTAATGCAGAGGAGTCTGGTTTGATCCCTTGGTCAGGAAGATTCCCTGAAGAAGGAAATGGTAACCCACTCCAGTATTCTTGCCTGGAAAATTCCATGGACAGAGGAACCTGTGTGCTATAGCCCTGGGAGTCACAATGAGTTGGATGCAACTGAGCACACACACACACAAGATGCATTCAATTTCATAAAAATGTAATTCAGAGCTAAGATAGGTAATATTGATTGAAAGTTACAAGCAATGTGATCCCACTTTGAGAGGAATTCAGTGTCACAATGAACTGCCGTGACTGCTAGAGCTTCTAGAAGGCCTGGTGTGGGTTTACCATGCCATGCCAGCTCCCTTTGCTTGCCTTTCGCAGCCTTCATTGCAGGTTGTAATTGTCACTAACTTTTCCCTTTGCCCCTCTTCTCCAGGGGCCTGTGAGCTCTGTGGGGGCGAGATTCCTTCTTACCCACTAAAAGATCCTGAGCCCCTCACAAAGAGGTTCACACTAAGTTCAATAACCATTTGTTGACTAAATTGCATGAGTAAAGTGTGAAATCCTCACTATTTTAAAATCCAATATCATATTTTACATATAGAATTTTTTTTTATCTTTGGAGAGGATTGGTGAGGACTTTACAGAAAGACGCTGAAAAATATATATCTCACTGGCAATGAAGCCATTTAAAGATCTGATCTTAAAACTGACACTTATTTTCCAACAACTAGAGTATTCTCTATTACTATACTATTATATACCTACTGCTCAAACTTGTTATTTTTAGCCTTCATTTTTTTGTGATCATCAAAATTGCTTAAATACCTCTTAGAATACAATAGCAACCACTTTATAAAGAAAAAAGAAATACTTATTCATCAATTCAACAAACATTTGTTAACAGGTGCTGTGCTAAAATGATGAAGATGGAAAAATGAACGGCATGCAGTATTTGCTTTTGGAAATTTTCAGTGAAGTTGGAGATGCAAATGTATAAATAGATACCTATACCACAGTAATAGCATATGAACAAAAGCTGGTGCATTGAAGAGTATTTATACAATAGATAAGGTAAGGTAGATATATCAGGATATATTAAATAAGTCCACACATTTAAGGAAGAATTAACTGATATAAGTGGGCTTCCCTGGTTGCTCAGTGGTTAAAGAATCCACCTGCCAATGCAGGAGGTACAGGTTTGATCCCCAGATCAGCAAGATCCCCTGGAGAAGGAAATGGCAACCTGCTCCAGTATTCTTGCCTGGGAAGCCCATGGACAGAGAAGCCTGGAGGGCTACATTTCATGGGGTTGCTAAAGAGTCAGATATGACTAAACAGTAACAACAAGTAATGTAAGCAGTAGTCGAAGAGTGGAGGAACATAAAGAATTTTCATCATGTACCTCAAAACCATGCAGTAAATTGTTGGGCTTACTCCGAACCGGAGGAGCAGAGAATAACATGTAATGAAATGATGAATAAGAGCTATACTTATTACTGCCCTTTGAGGAGTGCTTTGCTGACCACTAAGCTTATGAACTCTATGTTATCACCATTTTTCAGATGAAAAACCAAAGCTAAGAGAAGTTAAGAGATTAGTCCAGATTTCCTAGCTAGTGAATGATAAATTAGAACTGCAGACCAGCATCTAATACCTAGTGTTTCTCACTCATATGAAAAAAAGGTTTTCAGACATGCTTAATTCATTGAAATGAATATTCCATGCACATACCTCTTTTCTGTAAAATTACTTCGAATTCAAGGATTTTATGCATAAAAACACTACCTAAATGTGACATAAATTTTACATAACCACATTAATTCTACACAGAAGCACAGTCCTCTGCCTTCCTCATCCTTTTCCTTATCTATCTGCAAAATGACTTAGGAACATTATTCACACTGGAAGCACACAGCAGTTGCTAGCATTAGCAAGAAAACCTATCTTCAAGGTCTTTTTCTTTCTCAAAAAAAAAAATGGACTGAGTAGATGAATGGTTTAGTTTCTTTTCATCATTGTGATGGTATTCTGAATTGATGGCCATGACAGATCTGTTCTTTACTCTAGAAAATAATGACATTTTCAGGGTAAGTTTCTGTCATATACTGATTATCTGGACGGAGATTAAAAAAAAAAAAAAGGCAGTAACCTTAATTATAAATATGCTTGCTTCTGAGTTCGGAAGAATATTTGTAGGAAATTTTGACTGGAATCATAGCAAACTCCAAACCTTCTTTCATGTTAAAATTTCCATTTCTGAATTTTTGAATCTCTTACCAGGAAGGTTTGGGGTTTCATAAATGCAGGTTAAAATGAAATAGAAATAACCTATGCACTTTAATATTTAATACCAGAGTTATTAGCATTCATGTTAACTTGAGCTTTAAAGTCAGACAGACAGTGATTTTTGCTTTCTGCTTTCACAAATTAACACTGTTACTATGAACAAGTTATTTAAAATTTCTATACCTCAGTGTCCTTATCTGCAAATGGAGACATCAAAAAATTCTGGTTATATTAAACAGGTGAGGTGATTTAATATAATGATTGACACAGTGACCTATATTATATTATCTATTGTTATTGGGTTCCAGAAAAAATACAGTTTTCAAAAATCAAGAGACAGCTTCATATTAAGTTTGTAAAAAATGTTGGAAGATTCAGTTAATTCTACGGATTAAATTGTCTGGAGCTTCATTAGAGACTGAGATATACAACATGAATTTGCCTTTTCTAATTTGGGTCCTTAGATCATTTTAACTTTTTTGCAAAAATTTGCCAAGGCTAAAAATGAAATGATAACATCCATTTGTAGCTCAAAATTTTAAATCTAGAACAGATGATAACTATTGTCAATTACAATGTATTTATTTTATTGAAAAAGAAGTTGAAAAATAAAAACCGAAGAAGTTTTCATGGCAGTATGAATTAGAAACTAGTAACAAATTTCATTAAAGTTTAACTTTTTGGTTGAGCAATAATTATGCATGTTAGAAATCATATATCTAGTACGAAGTCTGGTTTTTATTTTTATAGAAAATTGTGTCCACATTTGGAATTTTCATTTAAAATGATATTTGGCTTATATCTGACATTTCCAGAATTACATAATCAATCTACTCAGTATTGTATTTCTTATTCTGAGCACCTGGAATGGATAATTTTTTAACACCATCTACTATGCAGCAGAATTATTTTCAGTAACATTCATGAAATGAAGTAAATTCTAACAATGCATAAAGAGAACCATAAATGTAAAAAAGTTAGTTAATTGAACGTTGTATATGTAATTATGCAAATGGAAACAAATTAATTAAGTGTTATAAAAAGAAACACACTAGTTAGTCCTTTTAATTGCATTAAGCATTTTTAAGATAGAAAAGTTACACATAAAAATAAGCATTTCCAAAGAGAAAATTCTGCACAATTAAGATAACAATTTGCAAATGGAATGACAAACTTAAGTCCTGTATCCTTGACTAAATAATCAGTGGGATCACGTTTACCAGGTATAATGCTTACACATAGTGATGGAGTACCACAGACACTGGAGAATCCAACCTAGAGCTGTGCTGGGGGAGGCTCGTGTTGATGCCGGGGCTACTGTGAGCAGCTCTTCCCAATGTCTTGGTCGTTGACATGACATTGGCTGCTTGAGATTAGTCATAGAAGGTGTAGTAGATACCAAAGACATAAGGTTATTTCTTCAGGAATCCAATTGTAACACATTTACCAGTACATCACAGGTCAAACTGTGAGCACAGACAATTTCAGAACTTTGAAAAGTTACATTCAAACAATTGTCTGTAATAAGTCCATAAAGTTGGGAACCAATAGTGTATAACTAGGAGTCTACTGAATTAATTTTTACACAGATAACAGGATCACTGGAGAAACTGTGTAAAACTTAAATGGACAAAAAGTGATTGAAATTGTTGGCCATGGTGATAAAAATGGACTGATCTCATGTATTTTATTATCAAGCTAACTTTCACTTTTAAAGCCAACTTGATTGACATAACTTATTTGCATATATTCAAAGTGCAAAATTCAATAAATGCTAACAGTTGCATAACAGTTGCATCTGTGAATTACCACCATCATCAATTTAAAAAAAATTCCCATGACCCCCCAAAAATTCTTCTCGCCCCTGTTCCACAGATATTTCCTATCACACCCAGCTATAGACAACAACTGATAACTGATAGGGCTTTTGTCCCTGCAGATTAACTTGTGCTTTTCTAGACTTTTAAATATATTAAATTATATACCATGCATGCTTTTTATCTAGTTTTCTTTCTCCCACTGAACATTCAGTGTGTTACATTTATCAGTAAGTCAGTTCTTTTCATTGCCAAGCAAATTTCCATTGAATGCCAAGTATCACATTTTGGTTATTCACTCACATATTGATGGGCATTCAGATATGTTTAATTTTGATATATGTTTCATTTCTTTTTATTCCTAAATTATTAGGAAAGGAATGTCTAGGTTTTACCATAGGTTCCTGTTTGACTCTCTTAAAAATGAGGAGTTCTCTCTCTCAAGTGTTGTAAGTTGTACCATTTTACCTTGTACTCAGCAGTGTAGAAGAGTTTTAGTTGCAATTCATGCTCATCAACATTTGGTTGGATGGAACAGTTCGTTCTCTCTCAGCAGTCAAAGTAAAAGTCTCATAGACCTACTGGACCTGCCTGAATCACACAGCTTTCTCCAAACCGTTACTGGACTTCTATTTACCCAGGCCTGTACCACAGGTCACTGTTGAGGCTGGAATTTGAGTCAACTTCACTATAACCCATATGCTAAGGGTTGGGACAAAGTGGAGTGGTTCCCCAGAGGAAAACTGGGCACCATTAGGGAAGGCTGAATGGATTCCAGGAGGCCAAAGATCAATGTAATTCTTCTACATAATTCCATTAGGTATAGAAAACTTTGTTAAGTTTTAATTCTGTTCAGAAATAACAACTTTTTAAACTTAGACAGGTACAATTAAAGAAAAATTTTATTTTCAGTTGGAATAATAGTGCAATGAAACATAGCAACTAATAAACATATGTTCAGGACATTTAGCAAAGATGCTGAAGAGTAGGTGTTGGGAAAAACAAATGAAGTTCATTGCTTTCCCTTTTTCTGTTTCAAATTCATGGAAATCTGTCAGTAACACAACTGAGTGTACTTGCTGAACACAGATGGTTGTGTTCTCTTGCTTGGTAGCATAGAAAGCTGGAGAAGGAGGTACAGATGGCCAGATGGGGGAGGTTTTAGAAATGTGTGTGAGGCCAATGATAACTTTAGAGATCACAAAATTTATGCAAACCTAAAACTTTTAGAATATTTGTTAACCTGAAAACTGATGGTCCCTGACCTTTGAACATCACTGCTATTATTCAACTTTGGCCTTATAGAAAGGACAAAGAAAGGAAGAAAGATGGGTCAGTCAATCTTCCCATTTTTCATCTGTTTATTAAGTTAGGTCAACTCTCCTTGTGTGTATGGCTTCCTAGGTGACTCAGTGGGTAATGAATCTGTGTGCAATGCAGGAGACTCAGAAGATTCGGGTTTGATCCATGGGTTGGGAAGATTCCCTGGAGGAGGGCATGGTAATTCATTCCAGTATTCTTGCCTGGAGAATCCCTTGGACAGAGGAGCCTGGAGGGCTACAGTCCATAGGGATCGCAAGAGTCAGACTCCAACTGAAGCGACTGACCATGCACACACATGTTATGGGTACAGAGTCTGAAGTTTGGTTATTCAATTTTCATTCTTTACAAACTGCATGTAAATTCTGAAAGTTGTATAACTTAATGAATAATTTCATTAACTTTACATTCTATATCTTACTACTTCCTACCCCTTACCTTGCTCATCTGACATTTTAGGTACATACCTTTTAAATTAATTGTTTACTCTCTTTCTCTCTATCCCCTTACTAAAATAAAAACTTTATGAAGAAAGACTATTTTATTTATTCTCTTCATTGTTGTATCCTTTTCACCAAGAGAAATTCCTGGCATGAAATAGATACCTCAAAATACTTGTTCAATATTTTCTGAGTTTGTTTTGGATAGACAGAGGGAAGTTAAAGACGAGAATAAGGACTTCACCTGATTTATTTAGTGACACATCTGAGTGGCTAAAACAGTGCCCAGTCAACAGTAGATTCTTAATAGCTGTTTGCTGAATGAATTAAAGATATCAATTCTTTAGTCCTTCTTTGTGAAGGAGACAAGGTTAACTATTGAAGAGTGAAAGAAACTAGGAGTTAAAGTGATCTAAACAAATGCTGAAGATCTGTATTAATTCTTGTGGGGAACTATAAAAGCAGTCAATCAGAGACCCACAGAAGAACTTCCAAACTAAAGAAACAGTCTACATGATTATATGATTTCTTTCAATGTGTCGCTAGCAAGGACAAGGAAGCACAGAACCACCTTCTAAAATAACAGATCTTCTCTCTAGCAAAAGTTGCTGTAAGGTGGCATGGGACGTAGAGTGGATAAGAAGAAAAGTGATTTCCCAGGGGAGGGAGAGTCTGGGACAGAAGACAAGAGTATAGGAGTTAGATGACTCAGTGGACTCAGAGAGAAGAAATGGTGGGATGAAAACATGATGCATTTTGTCACAGACTGTAATACTGAAAATTTTATTGAAGTATTTCTATTTCTAAGTGATGAGATTCTGCCTGAGGCCAAAGTAAAATGTCAGTACAAAGTAGAATGGCTTTGTTTGAGGCTCATGTGGAATGGAGAACGGGTGGAAGAGGCCAAGGAATAGAGAACCAACTTCTAGGCTGAGTTTTCCAGAGTTGAGCTGGAGATGTGGACTCTAGAGTCATGTTCAGTATGCCCCATGAAGGTGAAAATGACAGAGAAATATATGGGTGATAGACTTATAAAAGTAAACAGAATGAGTGATGATAGAGCAGATAGAAGAAGCTGATTAGGAGTAGTATAGATAGACAACTAAAGCCTCAGAAGAAGAGTGACCAGTTAATGACTTAAAAGTGACATTTGGGAGCTAAGAGAACAGACTTAGGATAGGTGGGACAAGTCAAACCAGGGAGCCAGATGCCCCGTTGCAGGCTACTGCAGGACTACTGAGAGAGACATAAGTGGTTTGGACTAGGGCAGTGGGGGTGGAAGAGATGAGGAACTGTCCATAAGGGTCATTTTCTGAAGATAAAGTCAATAGAGTTGATTAATGGAACTAAACGTTCAGCATAAAGTTCACTGGTATTTGGTCTGAAAATTGGATGATTGTTAATACTAGGTGGGCAAGGCAAAGAGAGAGGTCAGTTTAAGGGAGCAAAGAAGAGCTTTATTTGGGTCTTATATGTTTAAGAAAGGCTGATGTCTATTCAAGCATTCACAGAAGTATTGGGAACTATCAACTGTGTTCATATGCACTGTATCATCTGTTATGCTCTCTTACTGATCCAGTGAGATAGATACAAGTATTATTTTAACTTAGCCAGCAAGACTTAGAGAATGTCAAAGTCATATAGGTAGAAAGCCTTGAGGGCAGGATTTGAACCAAGACTGACCAAGGAGCAATAACTCCCAATCACCATCCAAACAGCCACAAACCCTCCGGATGTAGCAGATCCAGGTTTTGTGGTGTCGAAAGAATATACAACCCGCTGAGTAGCTTCCCTGGGGGCTCTCACGGTAAAGAATCTGACTGCACTGCAAGAACTTGGGTTTGATCCCTGGATCAGGAAGATCTCCTAGAGAAAGGAATGGCTACCCACTCCAGAATTCTTACCTGGAGAATTCTGGAGTCACAAGGAGTTGGGGTCACAAGGAGTTGGACAGGACTGAGGGTCTGACACTTTCACTTTCTGTAAGAAAAGGAATACTGTCATAGCTACAAAATTTGATATGGAAGCAAACATTAAAAATGAGAAAAGAGTTTATAACAAGTTTAAACATCGCAAAACTCTAGAAAATTAACATAATTCTTAATGGTTAACAAGTGAACACATTTCTATAACATTTTTCCTACACTTCTTGTCTGCAAAAAATCTTTGAATACATCTTTCTATGACAAAGTTTTCATAATGCTATTTTCTATAAAAAAAATTGACATAAATTAGTTGTGCATCTTTTATGATTTTAACATTCATCAATTTTTAATTATTGATAGTTAAGAAAAGTTTCCTTCAGAGTCACGACTTAGTAATTCTATGTAAATGAGTAGGATTGTTTGGGAATTCATTGGGAAATCTGGAAATTTATTCAAGTCTGGCAGACAACATATAACCAGGTGACTTATTGTTGGAGCCCCTTCCTAGGTTTTTCAAGATGTGTATGCAGGAGAGGGACCTTGTGAATCACCTATGATGCTATTTTCTCTCCAAGTAATTGGGGAAAGGAGTGACAGGGCAGGGAGGCCTGCGCTTCATGTCATGTAGCCTGAGAGTTGGGCTTTCCTGGTAGCTCAGCTGGTAAAGAATCCACCTGCAAAGCAGGAGATCCTGGTTCAATTCCTAGGTCAGGAAGATCCTCTGAGGAAGGCATAGGTTACCCACTCCAGTATTCATGGGCTTCCTTGGTGGCTCAGATGGTAGAGAATCTGCCTGAAATGTGGGAGACGGGTTTGATTCCTCAGTTGAGAAGGTTCCCTGGAGGAGGGTTTGCAATCCACTTCAGTATTCTTTCCTGGAGAATCCCATGGACAGAGGAGCCTGGCCTGTTACAGTCCATGGGGTCGCGAAGACTCGGACACGACTGAGCGACTAAGCACAGCACACATAGCACCACAACCCGAGAGTCACCCTGCCTGAGTGGCCAGAGAAGGCACTGGCCGTCTCCTCTGACTCTCACTGCCTGGTAAAATTATCAGCTCTCCAGCCGTGAGGTGACAGCCAGGGGTTGAAAGTGGAGAAGCTTGGAGAAAAAGATGCTTTCTCACAAATTCCTCAAAAATCGGAAAAAAAAAAAAAAAAAATTGGCATTGCTTTTTCTATTTCTCTTACCTGCTATCCTGTCATGAGTCAATGAGAATAACCTACTAAATATTTATCTTGCTAAAGCTTTTAATTATTTAAAATATTTCCTGCTTGAAGATTAAATATAGGAAGACATGATAGACATTCTCCTTATAATTAACTGATCAATAAGGGAAAGGCTTGCCATGATTACACTGCTACTTGAATTCACTGTCATAAAACAGTGATCGAACTTAAATTGTGCATGGTTTTCTTTCTTCATTCAATTAATTTTTTCTTGAAATAGTGATATGTTCAGGACCCTTTCTGCTATTATATAACACTGTGAAATGAGAATAGGTTAGGTAGTTTAAATTTTTTTATCCTTAGGCCTGAAAGGTAGTCGAGGACTGGAATAATCATTACAGAAGAGCAACTGTTTGTCCTGGTTGGAAAAACATAGTGGATTTAAAGAAAGAAAAACAGTATGAGAATTTTTTAAAAGCCAGGAAATTGGTATAAAGAAGTGGTGTCTGGGATGTTTGGCATCCCATTAAAATCCACTTTCCCATCTATATTTGGTAAGCTGAAAGGTATCATGGGGGCACCTTGACTCAATTTAGCATGCTTAATGGAATTTCAGAATTCAGTATAACTAGGATGGCCAACTCCCACCAGCCCAGGGCTCCATTTCATTCTTTAATTGATATTACAGAGTGCCCAGACTCAAGGCTCCCACCTGCTCAATTCAGTAGGAAGCCCAGTTTGATATGTCAAAAATTCCAATGGGTCCTTACTGTCCTAGCTGCTTGCTAATGGGTCATAAATTCATCCTAGAGACCTGGAGAGTTCACACGGGGGCCACAGGGTGGTCACCCCCAAAGCCATCAGTGTACAGATAAGCCTCGCACTGGCCCAAGGACAGGAAATCACTGAGCCCACAGCATAAGGGCTCACACTGCCCTCCACTGCACCTTGACATTCTCTATGAACCCAGTGATCCTTCTGTTAACTTGGCTAAGAAGGTAGTAGGAAAGAGGATCCCTAAACTAGGTCTCTGTCATCAGCCAAGGGCAGGCCTATACACAGGGGCAAGGTTTGTGTGGGGATTAAGTCTTCCATAATGTAAGAGTCCTTTTTAATACAAAAGTCATAAGTTTTAAATACATAATTAGGTGCAGAAGTAAATGTTTCTTTTGAGTGAGGAAACACATCATAAAATGTTGCAGAATCATTAGATTCAGGTCTCTTTAAGATTTACTTTAGGTAATTTTCCAGAAATGCTTCATATAAATGGTCCCCAAGTATACTCTGGATAAAGGCGAGTTCCTAAAAGGGAAACTCTATTAGCTTCACGATAAATTCACTCCTTCTCACTTGGATGGTGTTAACTTTGGGTGTATTGCTGATTACCAGGGGCTTTGCCAGGAATATTTGGCCCTGACATCCTGGATGCTTTGTGTAAAGCCATTAGTGAGGTCGTCTCTACCTGTTGGCACCTGGATAGCACTCAGAGAACTGATCCTTTTAGACCACCATCTCTTCTTCTTCACTTCCTTGTCAAGACTGGTCCTGCCAGTTAAGTGTGGACTATAGCAGGTCTTTTGAGATTTGAAAAAGGATACAACTTCCGTTAGTTTTTAGCTAGTGAAGGTTCAGCCCTTTGACAAAATGAGCATCTCTATTACCATGGACCACGTTAATTTTATCCAGTTGTTTTATTTTTCCTATGGGTAGTAAAGGATGTACAATGAAGAAATCTCTCAACCCCAACACCTGTCTCCTGCTCTGCAATTCCGCCTTTCAATGTTAGTGTTTCCTGGATAGCATTACAGAAATGCATTTTGCAAATGTAAACAAATGTGTGTGTCTGTTTTTAAGGTCTGCCATTCTTTTATAATGCACTAGAATAGATTCATTCAATCTCTCTTACTACAATTTGTTAGAATTCTCTGATGAAATGATCAGGGTACAATGCTCTTAGGAGAGGTAGACAAGAAGGAAATTCTTTCACATATGTCTCTATTTCTTTCATAGTGAAATCTTGTCTCATATTGGGTGGGGCACCCTGCTTTCCTCTGTTAATATTTGCCTGGCATAACTTCCCTCATTTATTTTAGCCTAGCATTTTGCTTTGAAATCTAGTCTTTTTTGTGCTATTGTGTGAGTTTAGTCTAATTACATTTACTGATATGACTGATTTTATTCCATTTAGTATTTTATTTGTTTGGATTTTTAGAAAATTATACTTTATTTTTTATACTTTTAATTAATATTTTTATATTGGAGTCTGTTTTACTGTTTTAGTATTTTAGAGTTTTCTTTTTCTTTTCACAACTTTAAAAATACTTCATAGGTTCCCTAAGAATCCAATAGTGGTATATCTATTACACCTTGGTACTGTTAAATATACTCAGTATCTTCACTATTTGTTAAAGATGAGATCAGAACATTTACTCATATAACTTCAGCTAATTTTCTAATTACAGCAGATTATAGTATTTACATTTTGACTCACTCTCGTAATCTTACCATTTGCCTCAGTATTTGTGTGTATAGATAAATAGATTCAGTAATCACCACAAACTTCTTTGCTGTGGCTTTTCCAATCATTTCTTGGTTGGATAAATCTTGCTCACATATAGATTCCTCAAGAACAGATGGGAACAATTCCCCTGAATTCTTGGTATCCTTCTTAAATATATATGTTGAAATAGTATTTTATTTCAGAAAAGTCTTACTAAGTTATATTTTCAAATACTTGTGTTGTTTTCTTTTATTTCAATTGATTCTATAATTCTCAGTATGGTATGTTGGGTCTCCATGGCTTATTTCCCACATCTATGAAGATGTAATAGAATATCATGAGCTGTTTTTGTTTGTTTTAGTATCTTTATTTTCTTTTCTTTATGAAGAAAAGAATTTGAAAAGGAAATCTGACCATGAGAAATAAAGAAATCTTTTAATACTCACGCCTCCATTGTGGTCAGACACCAGCATGTAATTCAACCAATGACCTTCTCCTGGTCTTATTTAAGTTACACTGGAATATGCAAAGTGGGTGGCCCCAGATTGCTGACAGCATTATAGGTCTTGCTGGAGCTTGGAACAGAGTCTTGGTCCAGTGTAATGAGTGGCAATTAGAGGGAAACTTTAGCACCGCCCCCCCCAACTTTGTCATCCACCCAAAACACAGTGATAGTTACCCTGCAGACTTTGAGATGTAATTTTTCAAAGCTTAACTTATAGGCTACCCATCTCCTTCTAAAACCTTCTGATAAATATGAAGATGTTCAATGCTATCTTAAGAGACAATCTCTACAAGAATAGAAATCAGATTCTATAAGAGCATAGAGAACAGACCAAAGGGCAGTTTCTAATGGCAGATGTCTACCCCTGGCAATGACAAAGAGAGTGGACCAGAGTGTCCTGAAGGAAAGGGCATAAGAATTTCAGGCCTCTCATGTAACTGATTTATTATCCAGAGGTGTAGGTTTTACAGCAAAGAAATAATCACATTGGCAGGTTAAATCCCTAATGTTATGGGTTCAGACAGGTTCAGAGCTTCTGCAGGGGCAGCTGGCTCAGTCTTACACTGGATTCCCAGCTTCCCTGCTCTTTGGTTCTCCGAGTGTCCATCTGATTTCCTGCTGTAATCAGAAAAAGCCTTGCTAGTGACAATCTGTAACTGTCAGGCACAGAGACAGAAAAGGGTCTCTAGATCCAAGGCCTACATGATAAAAAAACAAAACAAAACAAGAATCTAAGGGAAGTGAGCAGTGCCTGTAAAAAGTGCCAAAACATACCTCTGATTTAATTCTTCGGCTGCTCAGCTAGTTACGTATCTGCTATTCTATAGATATCACACATATTTTC